>NC_061121.1:16446787-16518716 GCF_002878395.1 Capsicum annuum
GTATTTGGAGCTTTCACCCATAAATCCCAACCAATTTAATCAAAAAATAATAGAACATCATCTACTAACTATCATATGCACAAATAAATCACAACCCACACATAATTACACCCTATTCTAGCATAATCCCAAGAGGAAAACTAGCTACTCATGAGATAAATAAATAAAGATATACCTACAATCTCCATTGATTTGATTAATAGGAGACTAAGTGAATATTACTTCAAACTTTGAACTCAAATAAATCTTCAATAGGAGTTAGTCAGTCCTCCACTTAGAAGCTACTCCAATGTATTCTCCACCCAAAATTAATACAATATTTTCTTCTCTAAGTATGGAGGCTAAGATCTAGAACAAAGTTTCCCGAGTTGTTAATTGAATGAATGAATGATAGGGTTTGAGTCTTCTTTAGGGAAATTTGGGAATAGCTATGTGCATTTACATCTTTGTCCTGGGGCTGATTTTCTGCTAGGCCACGATCACATCAGCGGTGCCACGATCGCGCCTACTGCAGCCGCGGGTAACGCTTTGTGATCGTGGTATGTTGACCATATTGACTGACCGCGATCGCAATAACTGAGGCCATGTTTTGTTTCAGGTCTTCAGCTGCACTTTTCCTCTCGTTTTGGCTCTCTTTTAACTCCAATCCACACATTTTCATCTCATCAACTTTGTGCCTGTAAAATGTGGATATTAGTGCATTTACTCATAATTATGTCTCATTTATTCATTTAGAACAAGGTAATTTGCACGAATGAGGAGTGCAAATGACTGGTAAATTTGTCACTCATTAATGTGCAATAGTACAATCATCAATCTACAAGGGAACCATGATGTTGTCACAAATTAAACAGCTATTCAATTTTGTTAAAAGCCAACCAATAATCCAATTTCTATATGCATAAAAAGTACAGTAGGTGCACCAAGTCTGCCGCTTTGCGCAGAGTCTGATCGTAGCTTACCGTTCATTTATGCCGAAAGTTGTTTCCACGGCTTGAACTCATGACCTTCTAGTCATATGTCAGCAACATTAACAGTTACTCCAAGGCTCTCATTCCTAATTTCTATATGCATTCTAAATTTATTTCCTTCAAGATTTGTCGAATGAAGGATATATTTTTTGTTCATTTCCTTATTGGTCCATCACAAAAAATGTCAAATGTCCTTATCTGGTAACTATTTAAAGACACAATTCTACTTTTACCCTTATTAGTCCCACTTATAATGTCCCACTTAATTCAAAAAAGTAGTAATATATTTTTAATAAAGAACAAATTGGTAAACATCACCAAATTTTTTCTTATTTCTTAAACTCCTTGTTCAATCATAGTATGCCATACAAAGATTTATACGGTTAGTTCTGTAAATAAATGAAAGGGTAATTTACTGAATCATGCTCTCTAAACTCCTCTAAAATTCTTTTGTTTTTAATAAAATATACGAATTTATGATTAATATTATTTAAATAAAAAGAAAAAAAAGTTTTTAATGAGGTCGGATAGCTACCCTATTTTCACATTAGGTAAAGCCACCGACCAGGGACCATCAAGAACGACGTTTTTGTCAAACATATAGTTTCTATCGCAGAAAATTCATGGCCGCGATCTCTGCCTACCAATGCCAATGTTCATGCCGCCATCATTTTGCTTGCCAATGCTGATACTTTTGTCTTTGTGATACCAAATGATCTCTGGCAGAAAATCCTATGCTTTCTAACATTGAAGATGAGAGCAATAGCTTTCCTTGTTTGCAGAAAGTGCTATTGTGTGATAGCATCATTGGACGGCCACAATTTCATACAAACACATTCTACAAAGATTTACTGTCGAATCTGCTATCAGTGATAAAGTTGCTCATTGTATCGATGTAGTTATGTTCTCAACCCTGTTATCAATCTTGTTGCAAGCAATAGTGATTTCGTTGTATTCTATTTGTTCCTATGTAGTTACCAGTATTTCATGTCTATGGAAATTTTTGAGTCATGTTTACAAGCTATTCGATATTTAACAGGATGTTGCAACATGAATTATATTGGAAATATTGAGGAATTGCCTTCATTGAAAGAGATGCATTTTGATTTTGTTTGCATCTCACAAGAAACTTTTTATGAGGCAGGAGCAGAAAATGGGAAATAGTTATTGTCTTTATTGATTGTATGGCAGCTATATATAGAAATCTATATGTGCCAACTACCTGGTTGCCGAAGCTTCTACCCATCCGATGCATGTTTGTAAGTTGCACAAAGGTATATATAGCCTCAAAAAGGCTCCCAGGACCTGGTACAATACATTTAAAAATTATTTTCAAAATTATTTTCTGGACCTTGTACACAGAATTTAAAAATTATTTGCTTACTTTGGGATTTATTAAATTCCAACCTGATTCTATATTCCTCATCCTATATAATTTTGAGTTTATTATTTATGTCCTAATATATTTTGATGACATAATTGTTACTTGTAATCAGATTTGTGATGTTCAATACATTATTGATAATCTTGTAACTTGATTCTCAATAAAGGATCTTGGTTCACTTCAGTATTTCCTTATTGTAAAGTCCTTTATTATCGTGGTTATCTTTTGTTGTCACAATAGAATACATTACAGATCTTTTGCACGAAGTTAATGTGCACCATTGCAAGGGTGTTCCAACACCAATGGCTTCTATTGTTGTTTTCCCAGAGTACGTTGAAGATTCTCTAGTTGATGCCACTCTTTATTGGCGGATAATCTAAAAACTTTATTATCTATTTTTTACATGTCCAGACATAGCATTTGCTGTTAAAAAACTCTCACAAACCATGCCCCATCCCATAATTTCTCGTTGGACATCCATGAAGCGTCTTCTTCAGTATCTTTACCAAACATCCTCCTTTGGTCACTGTATTGCCAAAGAACATGATCACCATCTTCTAACCTAGATAGATTCTAACAACGCTAAAGATCCTCTCAATCAAACCTCCACCATAGGTTATGTAGTTTACCTTAGCATTTCTCTTATATAATGGTCCTCTAAAAATCAAAGATTTGTCTCCCGTTCCTCTGCAGAAGTAGAATATAAGGCTATTGCAGGTACTATTTCTAAGACCAATTGGCTAACAAATTTACTCCATGAGTTATAGTATCATATTTCTGCCACATCTCGAATCAGCTGTGACAATGTCATCACCACCTACATTTGAACCAACCCAGTGTTCCATAGTCTGATGAAACATATGGTTATCGATTTCCACTTTGTTAAAAAGTTTAAAACAAGAATTTTGCAGTTCAAAACCTTTACTCGACTGATCAAATTACCAATCCATTTCTAAAGGCCTCTATGGTTAAATATTTCCCGAAGTTAGGTGTTGTTGACACCAACTTCTGGAGGCTTAATAAATGATGATGCAAGACACCTTACTGCACAAGAGTTCTATTTTTGCAGTCCTAATTCTTAGGAAGTTTTATTTTTCTTCTTTGTTAGGATGGTTTTGTTGATTGACATAACAAATGAAACATGTTAGTTGAAGTGGTCCACTGAGCAGAAGTGCAGAGGCAAGGTAACATAAGTTAATCACTGGAAGATGAAGATGAGAAAAGAGTGATTGAGATTAGGACTTGATAAATGATTGATCACTTGTGAAAAAAGAAGTTGTGCTTGAGTACAACACTTGAAAATAAGTTGAAGAAAGAGTTTCACTCAGATAAGGAGATCGACTTGAAGTAGTACTTTTACTTGACCACAAATTCTAATGAGTTGAGAGATCATTTGAAGAAAGAAGTCTTATCCATTAAAGGACTCTTTGAAGGGTTATGGTTAAATAGAGGAAGTTATTGACATAATCATTCACGCACTTACAAAGAAATCAACAATCAGCAAATTATCTTTGAAGTCAATAACTTGAAGAAGTCATATTTGAACCTGTTCCTATTACCTAAAGTTAATGTGTCTTAGACTTTATGTATTAGGTTGGTTCCTTAATTGTATTGTTATATTAATTCTTGTCTCAGTAGAGTATAAACCAAGTTAGGATTATTGTCTTTATGTTAGGGAACTCAAAGACGTGGGAACACTTACCGTGGGAAGGTGTGTTTTGTAGAAGGAGAGATTAGAAGTTTATAATTACTAGTTTACAATAGTTTGTAATTTGTTGTTTGTTGAGGCTCAAGTGATTTAGTAGACTTGGAGTTAAATCATGTACATCTCTTTGAGCAGGGTGTTTTCCATGTGAAAAATTACTTTTAGCTGGATCGAAACACGTTAGTCAACCTGTTTCATCAAAAGGCAACTACTAGGCTAAAATAAGTTAATCGTTAGGGCATGTACTCTAACAAGTGGTATCAAATACAAGATGTCTTAAATTAGGTTAGCATCTAAGAATAGATCACTATGATGAATTCCACACCACCTACTGGTCATAGTAAAGGTCAATCCACTACTAGGGCTCCACTCTTTGGTGGCTCTTACTTTATTTGATGGAAAGCTAGGATGGAAATGTTTATTCAAAGAGAATACTACATGTTGTGGGATATAATTATTGATGGTCCAACTATCCCAATGAAGCTGGTTGATGGAAAACAAGTCAACAAAGTGAGAAGTGAGTTTACTATTAATGATTTGGTCGCATTAAGGAAAAATGCAAAGGCTAAGAATATTTTAGTGTGTGCATTAGTTCCAGTTTAGTACAATAGAGTGTCTACTTGCACCACTACCAAGAAAATCTAGGATGCTTGGTTAATGCACATGTGGGCACCACACAAGTGAGAAAATTCAAAAAAATTCTACTTTTTACTGAATATGAGGCCATTAAAATGAAGGATAATGAATCTTTTTATCATATGATATCAAGACTCCATGCCTTAACTAATGAATTGACATACTTGGGGAAATTCATCACTACTAAGGAACAAGTTGAAAAGGTTTTGAGGATCTTGCCTAAGTCTAAATAGAATGTTAAGGTTACTGTAATTAGGGAAGTAAAGGATCTCGCTAGGATGACTTGGGAAGAACTAGTAGGAAACTTGAAGATTTATGAGATGTAAATTGATGAAGTAAAAGGAAATGGTAGCTCCTGAGAAATCCTTGGCCTTAAAGGCTTTGGATGGTGCTGAAGAAACTGAACTGACAGAAGAATAGGTGGTATTTATAACTAAGGATTTCTACAAATGCTTCAAAAAGAATAATGAAACAAGCAGAAAAAAGCATTCCAATGGCAATCCCACTGGATGTTATAAGTGTGGTAAGACTGATCACCAAATTTGGATTATCCTATTTGGGAAATCAAATGGAGAAAAGAAAGAGCTAAGAAGGAATTGAAAGAAAAAGACCAAGAAAAAAAAGAAGGAAGAATATACTATGGTGGCTACTTAGGGATCTAACTTAGAAGAATCATATGAGTAAGAGGTTAATGAAACTGCTCTCATAGCCATTGGAAATTTAGACATGGAAAAAGAAGATGGAACATCTGAGGTAAGTGTTCCTGAACTTAAAGAAAATTTACATTTCTTTTCTGAAGGAAAGCTTGTTTTTTTGATAAGTGCTTTAATTGATGATTTCTAAGAATTAACTTCTGATAGGGATGAGTTATTAAACAATCTCAAGTTTGACCTTATTGACTTGGAAGCTAGCAAGAACATTGTTGAAAAGGAAAATAGCACTCTCAAGGAACAAGTTAGTCAACTTGATTCTTACAATCTAATTCTAAAATTTGAAATCTTAAAGTTGAATCTTTCTGAAAAGGGAAAAAGGTTAAAAGTGATGAACAAGAAAAATTGAACTTCAATTGATTAAGTTCAAACAAGAATGTAGTGATGAAAAGCAAAATGTAGACATGTTAAGCCAAGAAATCTCTAAAGTGAAACTTAATCTTGAAAGGGAAAATAGATGGACAAAATCCTCAAGAATTGTTCATCAATTGGGAGAAAAAACTCATGGCGAAAAGGATGGATTAGGGTTTTACAAGAGCTAGTGTGTTACTAAGGATTTGTGCTGTATATATGGTAATTATGGACACCCAACCACTGAATGCTTAATTGCTACTAAAATCAAATCTAGGAGTATAGATATGGCAAAGAAATCTGACTTCATGAAAGCCTGAACTAATAGGATGAATAACAATATTGGTCAGAGGAACAGGCCACCCAACTTGTAGCCTTGATGGGCCAGAAAAAATCTGATTCACCTTTTTACTCATAAGAAAGGATCCAAGCTTGCCTAGGTTCCTAAATCTAACCCCTGATTTTTTTGTTGATGAGAGTGAAAGGAAGCGAGAAGCATAAGTACTTGGATAGCACTTGTTCAACACACATGATTGGTGATACAAAAAAATTCCTTTCACTCTCCATAATAAGTGAAGGATGAGTATCTTTTGGTGATGGAAAAAAAGGGAAACATTATAGGAGTTAGAAAAATTCAGACCTCTGAATCAAAGGCACTAGAAGATGTCTATCTTATGAAAAGATTAAAGCACATACTGCTTAGCATATCACAACTGTGTGATAAAGATAACAAAGTTTTTTTTACTTCTGCAAGTGTTAAGTACAAAAGAATGGATACCAATGAGGGTGTGCTTACTGCAAGAAGCTACAAAATATATGCAAAATTGATATAATCAACATGCCAGGAACAAGGATGACTTGTATGAGTGCAATAGAGCATGATCCCCTTCTTTTGCATAAAAGACTTAGACTTCCAAGTCTAAAATAAGTAAACAAACTTTCTTCCAAATATACGGTGCTGGGATTTCCAAAAACCAAGTTCAAAGAAGAGAAAGTTCATAGTGCTTGTGTAAGGGGGAAGCAGGTAAGGTCTTCTTTCAAACCAAAGAACCATGTCAGTACAGTCAGGTGTCTTGACCTGATCCATATGGATCTTTGTGAGCAATGAGACTTTAAAGTAGAGGTGGAAAAAGGTATGTCTTTGTAATTGTTGATGACTATTCTAGTTTTACCTAGACACTATTTTTAGCCTCTAAAGAAGATGTTTTTGATGTCTTTTGCATATTCATCAAGAAAATGGAAAAGAAATAAGGCACTTCCCTAATTTTTGTAATATTTAACCATGGTACAGAATTTTAAAATGTCATGTTTTTAGAATTTTGATCCACTAATGGTATAGATCAAAATTTCTCTACTCCCAAAACACCTCAGCAAAATAAAGTAGTGGAAAGAAAAAATAGGACATTGGAAGATATAGCCAGAACAATAATGCTTGTAAAAAATCTTGCAAAAACTCTCTGGGCTGAGGCAATTAATACTACTGCATACATTATAAATAGATGGATAATTAGGCCTGTTCTAGAGAAGACTCCATATGAATTACTAAAAGGGAGAAAACCAAATATTTCTCACTTTAGAACTTTTGGATGCAAGTGTTTCATTCATGATAATGGCAAATAAAATTTAGGAAAACTTGATGCTAGAAGTGATGAGAAATCTTCCTAGGATATTCACATCATAGCAAAGCATATAGGGTCCTAAACAATAGAACAAACTATGTTGAAGAAAGTGTGTATGTATCATTTGATCAATCTTTTATTGAGATTAACCTGCAGGAAGAAAGTGATTCTAAAGAACAGGTTTTACAACCTAGTCCATCAATCGGAGAAACTAAACCTAGAGGCACATCAACAGAAGGAACTAAATCTAGAGGCTCTCTGATGGGAGAAACTGAACCACTAACTACTCTAGCTCACACCAGTCACTGTGATCCTAGTAGCTCTAAAGGATTGATGCCAAAAGGGTACAAGTATCAAGGATATCATCCTTTAGAAAATGTTCACACCAATCTTACCTCAAGAATTACTACAAAATATGGATTAAGGAGCATGTGTTCTTTCAAAGTCTTCTTGTCTGTAATTAAACCAAAAAGGGAAGAAGAAGCACATCTTGGTGTTGATTGGGTCATAGTTATGCAATAAGAGCTAAATTAATTTGAGAGAATTAAAGTTTGGCACCTATTTCCACCCCCAAAAGATAGAACTGTGATTAGAACTAAGTAGGTGTATAGAAAAAAGATAATGAACATGGAATAGCTACAAGGAACAAGGAAAGGTTTGTGGTCCAACGATACTACTGTATGAAGTTTTGTTTATGATCAGCTAAACTATGAGGGACCAGGTCCCTGGATGTGCAGAGTACAGTATAGCTGGCACGAGCACGCACCTTCTGCATAATTTTGTTATCTTGTGTAACAAACTTACATAGATTATTTTGTGCCATTTTGTATGAATTTGGATAGCTGGTCCAATGATCTTTCAAGCCCTAATCATCACCTGCCTATCTCTATAATAAGAAAGACACGCCTCTTCATCAATTGAATTTTTTGACCAATCTAAAGAGCGAAAGAGAGAAAGCAAAATCTTCATTTTCAAGACTGCTCAATCATTACTAATATTCATATCTTTGTAATATGCTTAAAAGAGTGAGTGAGATTTATTGAATGATGATTTGTAACTGAGCTACTCATTATACAAGACTAGTATTTTCTTTGTTGAGAGAGTAGCTCAAGTAGAGCTATCTAAGCTAGTTGCTGGTTAGAGTTAATCAGCATGGTAGGTCCTTGGTAGAGTTACAAAGATGAGTTGGTAGTAGAGTTGTTATTAACAAAAAGGAACCTAGAGGTAGGCTAAAGTCTAGACTGTAATTAGGAGGTTGATTATAAAGGATTTCTTTGGAGCTTGTGATGGCAAGCCATGGTTTTTCCCATATTATATTTCCACGTAAAAATCTTGAGTCTTTACTCTTCCTACATTGTCTCTTACTTCCTAGTTATTTGGTGTATTTTGCTTGTGATTGACTGTAAGAGACTAGGTCCCTCATTGTGTGGTACAATCCCTCAGGGTTTCAACAGATACAATAAGGAAGAAGGCATAGACTTTGATGAGACTTTTTCCCCAGTGGTAAGACTTGAAGAAATTGGACTTCTTGTGGACTTTGATGTTTGTAAGGAATTCATACTTTACCAAATAGATGTAAATAGTGCATTCTTGAATGACATTCTCAAGGAGAAAGTTTATGTGAAACACCCTCCTAGTTTTAAAAGTAAGGAATTTCCTGATTATGTTTACAAGCTTGACAAGGCTTTGTATGGATTAACACAAGATCCAAGAACTTAGTATGAAAGATTGTCAAAATTTCTTTTGGAGAATGGACATACTATAGGTAAAATTGACAACACTCCCTTCTTAAAAATTTATGGGAAGGATTTGTTGATTGTGCAGATGTATGTTGATGACATCATTTTATCTCCATAAATATCAACATGACTCATGATGTTGCCAAACTCATGATTTGTGAATTTGAGATGAGTATAATGAGAGAGATAAATTTTTCCTTAGGGTTGCAAATCATAAAATAGTTTCTAGAACCATGATTCATCAATAAAAGAAGGTCAAATAACATCTCAAAAGCTTCTCTGTGGAAGAAGCAAACCAATTGCCACTGCCATCAAGCTAGATATGGATGAAATAGGTCCATCAATAAAGCAAAAGTTATATAGAGGAATGACAAGATCACTACTTTACCTCACAGCCAGTAGACCTGATATTATTTTTAGTGTGGGATTATGTGTAAGGTTTTAGGAAAATCCCAAGGAATCCCATCTAAACTCTGTGAAGAGGATTTTTTGATATCTCAAAGGAACCATAGATCTTGGTCTTTGGTATCCCAAAGATAGCAATTTTAAGCTGGTAGGTTATTCTGATGTTGACTATGCAGGCTATTTAGTGGACAGAAAAAGCACCACAGGTATGGAATACTTTCTTGGATCATGTCTAATAACCTAGCCCACTCAGAAACAAGATGAAGTAGCTCTATCTCTTACTGAAGCAGAGTATGTTATTGTTGGGTCATGTTGTGCTCAATTTTTGTGGATTAAGCAGCAACTCATGTATTTTGGTATGGATGTAGGATGTGTTCCTATTTTTGTGACAATAGAAGTGCCATCAATATTTCAAAGAATCCTGAGCAACATAAAAAAACTAAAAAATATTGCTATTAGACATAACTTTCTTAGAGATAATGTTGAAAAAGTTCCTGTATCTGTCATGTTCTATTCTACTAAGGATCAAATTGTTGATATTTTCACTAAGGCACTAAATGGAGAATACTTTGAGAAAAATAGGTTAGAATTGGGGATGATTAAGATTGCATAACCTACCCTCAATGTTTGGATAGAAAAACTAACTTATTCCTAAAATCATAGCTATTCTTTTTAGTCTTGCGTATTTAGTTGTACATCCCAATTTTAGTATGAGGATAATTTAATTATGTCATGTTTTTAGTCATGCGGAATATAAGAAATCTAAGGCAGTCTAGCTCATTGATATGGAAAGGTATGATTTACTTCAGTTACTTATTAAGTATTATGGACCATCTATGCACTTGTGTTTCTTTTAATTCAAAAGGAACCATCTAACCGCAAAAATCTCAAAGGTATCTCATATCTGAAAAAGTTGTTGTCGCCTTTGTTAGGGGTCACATCTTATTTTCCCACTCAAATACACCTGACATACCCAATTACTCTTATACACTTCATCTTCCCTTCCTATTTAAAATTCAATTCACCTATTATGCTATAAAACCCTACTTATTTCACTCTCTCATATCATCTCACTCTATCTCAAAGCAGTACAGAGACTACCTATTTCATATTTGAAAAGCTTTGAGTTCACTTCAATGGCTTCTCAAAAATCCTCATCCCTACCTAAAACTGCCTCTACCTCATCATCACCTCCTATCACTTTAATTATCATTCATCCAAATTTTACCCCAGTTCCATAAATTTATCCTTCCATTCAAATTAAGATGTATTTTAAGGCCTAGTATGATTTCAAATCCATGTATGATTCCTTTGCCCAAGATCTATCTTGTAACAAGTTTTACTCCCTAATCCAAGATGTTGCTCCACTACAAAGACTTCCGCCAGAGATGGAACCATCTTCTTCTTTTATTCCTAATTTTGTTCCTAAAGCAGCTCCTGAACGACTTCGTTCTCATATAATTAAAGTATCTGTGGATCGTATCCCCATTCTTGATGATTAAAAAGTTGTTGAGGCTTCTTCTAATCTTACTGTTGTTTTCACCCCTCATACACGCAATCTTAAGAGGCAAGAAAAAGTTTTTCTTGAAGCTGCTCTTCAAGCAAGAAAAAGGAAGAAAACCTCTACTTCCCATCCTGCGACTCCTCCCTCTGATTATGATCTCCTTATTTATACTATTCACAAAAAAAGACCTATAAATGCTACATTCCTAAGCCTTTCTTGTATAAGCCACCCAGATCTGTTACTACTCTTCTTTCCTCCAAAAAAAACCCACTCTAAAGAAGCGTACTAGATCTACACCTATATCTAAGACTATTTCGAAGCCTAAATCTAAGAAACAGGTTTGTCAACCTATTTTTTTCTCTGATTTTGAATCAACTAAGGAAAATAAGTCTTCTCCCCTAAATATTAACATTGATGTCCTTCTACCACTGATATCCATACCTTTGAAAATGTTAATGCTCATGTGGATCATGTCCTACACTTTCAAAAGAGACAGTTTATTTGTGGTTTTGTTTTTATTTGGTATGGGGGTCCTGACATGGAAATTCTTTTGAATAGACTTCAGTTTTAATCTTGGTCCTCCTTATTCATTCAAGGTGAGACACAACACAAGTTTGGCCACTCTGAAGGCTATGAGTTCTATACCTATGGGTCTGCAGAAGGAAACCTCTTCATCACAACTGTTCATGGTGTTTTTGTGCAGTTAGTTATTGATGATGCTTCTCATATTCTTGACATTTTTCTAGGGGGTGGAATCACTACATCAAATTAGGTTTGGCCTCTTCTAGATAACATGGATTCTACTCTGGTTATCACTAGGAAGTTTTTTTGCAATCCTAATCTTTTCCAACACAGGCGTGTTCTTAAGAAAGATATGTCTCTTCTCCATCAACCCTATGTTTATGTAGTCCACAAAATTATCATACCCAAAAAAAGAGAGGAGAACTGAGGCTAGCTATCTTGATCTGAATATCATGGAGTTTCTTGGTACAAAGTTGAAAATCAATCTACCAAGCCTCATCATAAAGAATATGCAGAGGATACTCTTGAAGGATGACAAAAAGGAACATGCACTTGCTTATGTATTTTGGTTGGCATCCTTCTTAGAGTATTTTAATGTGCCTATTCAGTCTTGGTCTCTCCAAACTATGAAGGACATACTTAGAAAACTAAATCATGTTGCTCTACCTATTTCTATGAGACAGGCAGACACACTAATGCAGAGGTTGGGGTATGAGTTAGTTAATGCTCTGTCTGAGTTAGATGAGTTCAAAGTCACCTATGCTCTTGAAAGAGAAGAACTTCAAGCTCAGTCCAAGCACTAGAAGTTGATCTTGCCAGAGAAAAGGCTGAGAATGCTGAGATCATTTGCATACTGACTAGTTGATCTGACCTATTCCACCTACCCTTTCATCCTTGTTCCTTAGAGCCCTAGGACTTTATCTATTTTGTCTCTCCCTTGTATCCAGTGCCTAGATATCTTCATATACTTCTTTTTGATGCGTGCTTGTAGATCATATATTTCTATATAAATGAAACCTCCTTTTGTGTATGCCATATAGTTTACTGTCTTGCCTACTGCATTGCTTTCGTACATTGTTCTTATGTTGATTGTCTTGATGATATCCCCAGTTGCCATGATTTGAGTAGTATTGTACTTTTTTTATTTAGGGTTGTTACTTTTTTATGATGCCAAAAGGGGGAAGACTTTAGGTGTGCAATTTTTATAACTCATAACTAACCTGTTTCCTATTAAAAAGTTAATGACTTAGTGCCAACAAGAAAAGTCTGAAGTTGAACAATGGCAAAATATTTTAATCACCAAAAAAGGGGAAATTTTAGGGTGGTTTTGGTAATTTATATAACAAATGAAAGATGCTAGTTGAAGTGGTCCATTAAATGGACGTGTAGAGTCAAGGTAACACTAGTTCATCACTGAAAGATGAAGACAAGATAGGAGTGCTTGAGATCAGGACTTGATAAAATCATAATGATTGATCATATGTGAAAAAGAAGAAGTTGTGTTTAATTATAACACTTGAACATAAGCTGAATAAAGAGTTTCACTCAGATGAGGAGATCGACTTGAAGTAGGATTTTTACTTAACCACAAACTCTAATGAGTTGAGAGATCATTTGAAGAAATGAATCTTATCCACTAAAGGACACTTTGAAGAGTTATGGTTAAACAAAGAAAGTGATTTACATAATCATTCCCTTACTTACAAAGAAACCAATAATCAATAAACTATCTCTAAAGTCAATAACTTGAAGAAGTCTTAGTTGAACTTGTTCCTATTACCTAGAGTTAAGGTGTCTTAGACTTTATGTATTAGGTTGTTTCTTGAGTTGTACTGTTATTTTAATTTTAGTATCAGTAGAGAATAAACTGAGTTAGAATTATTGTCTTCAAGTTAGGAAACTCGGAGATGTGGAAACACATACCCTGGGAAGGTGGGAATTAGAAGTTTATAATTCCTAGTTTACAAGAGTTTGTAATATGTTGTTTGTTGAGGCTGAAGTGATTCAGTGGAGTTGGGATTAAATCCTGTAGAGGTACAGGTCGTTGTTTTGTGTACTTCTTTGAGCCGGGTGTTTTTCACGTGAAAAATCACTGTGTTATATATTTATTGTTTTAGCTGGATTGAAACATGTTAGTCAACCTATTTCATCAATAGGCAACTGCTAGGCTAAAATAAGTTAATTGGTAAGGCACGTACTCTAACATCCTTGTATTTAGTCTATATTAAATAGTCATTATCATTTCCCAAGTCTATCTTGGAATAAATCTTGTACAAATTTTTATATACTTTCAATACAATCATTAAAGACGATAACTATTTCCCATCTTCTGCTCTCGCCATATTAAAATTTTCTTGAAAGATGCAAACAAAATCAAAAGCATCTCTTTCAGTGAAGGAAACTCATCAAAATTTCTAATCTGATTTATATGGCAACATCCTTTTAAATGTAGAACAGTTAATAATCTTGACTCTAAAATTTTTATCGACATGAAATGTTGGCCAATACGTTGGAACAAACAAAATTTAGTGAAATTATTGTTGTCTGCAGCAAGTTTGATAAAAGGGTAGAGAACATAGCTGCATTGACTGAATGAGAGACTTCGACACTGATAGTAGATTCAACGGTAAATCTTTGTAGAATGTGTTTGCACGAAAAGAGATAAACAACTTAATATATGTAATATATAAAGTTAATAAATAACTTCATGTTACAAGTCAATCTAAAAGTAAAAGTCATTCCACAAATATTCTAGATGACTTATGTACACCCAAAAAGGCTCACTAGGCCAAATCTCGTGGTAAATATCAATTAATCTCTCGACCCAAGGGTCACGGAGAGAATTTGCTAAAATAGCTAATGCTTCCCAATCTGAGATTTCGACATAGTTTTCTAGTTCTTCACATTTTATTTCAAATAGGTGTATAAAACTAGCAACACTAATGTTAGGGGTCATCTTAAAAGACTTGAATTCTTTTAATTTCTTCTCTCTTTCCCTTTGCATAGCTGTAACGCTATGAAATCTGATTCCCAGGATGACACACGGTGCTCCAAACTATAAGTAGTCCAAATCTAACCCTAGTTGCTTTCTATTAAATCTAAATCTCAAAATAGAGGAATATGAATATGAAATCATAATAAATGCGGAAAACTATCTGAATTATCTAAGTATATTCAAAAATACTAATCTTATCAGTCTGATAAAGCAACAACAAAAACAACAAACCCAATATATTCCCACCTAGTGGGGTCTGGGGAGGGTAGAATGTACGCAGCCCATACCACTACCTCTAAAGAAGTAGAGAGGTTGTTTCTGATAGACCCCCAGCTCATCAGTATGATAAATAAACTATTGAAAATGTGAATACTACAACTAACAACTAAAACTGAATCTAGTAGTCTGACAAGCCTCTACTGACTGAATCTAGAGAGTCACTAAGACATGCCCCAGCTGACTCAAACTTTCTAAAATGAATAAAGAAATATCTACTAATAAACTAGAAATCTCAATATCTAAGTCCCCAAACTATGAGGACTCATCAACTGCAGGGATGTAGATGAGATGCTCGAAAATCACTCACGCTGCTAAGACTGAGCATCTGAACCAATATTATGAGACAATATAGCATATAGATGTATATATGGATCAGAACTTTGATGGTGTACTGAGTATATGGGACTGCATGCAATAAATAAACAATATCATCACAATATATAAAATCATGCATGTTAAATGTAAATGACTCACACGGGCTTGAGTAATCTGAAATCTCAAGATCATAAATCATAAATGATAAAACATATAATGTAAATTTTGTGAGCCATTACACTTAGTTTTGAAATCTGTATTATGTTCTTATTCTCAAATAATATAGACTAAGTGAAATTTGAAAACTTGTTCTGCAAGAAAAAATACTTTCTAAAGGCTTAGTGAGGTTCTTCTAACCGACATACACCATGCAAGCATTCATGGAGTCCAACGTCTCGTCTTTTTAAGGAAGAATCCTTATGTTGGGGAGAGGAGTCATACTCTTGCCAGGGAGTATAACCTGTCTAAGTGATCATATATCTGTCATCCATATAGAAGTGGGAATAATCTAAATCCTACATTGGCACGTAGTTCTGGGGTATGAAACTGACGTACCCATTCGGTGCTAAATACTACTTCTATTAAATTTGTATGCTCATTCTAAAGAAAATCCACTTTCAAAATAGACTAATGGTTTATAACAAAAATCAACTGTATATCTGTAAAGCTATATCTGTAATCTGAATCTGTAAAGTGAATTTCATATCTATTCTGAGACCAAAAGGTCAAATCTTTATCAATAATCTGAAAGGAATCTAGTCATAGGGTGCTTATAGCACAACAATTCTTAAAATAGCATTCTTAATTAGGGCTTAATGACCCATGCATCAATGTCATGTTAAAACATCAAAATATTCATGCTTGATCATGTAAGCATTGACAATTCAAATCAAAATCCGAAAAATTACTGCAATATGCATGAAATATGAACATAATCATGTAATTCAAATTTTAAGTCATTGAAAATATCAAAAGCTTGTAAATAACAATAATGGGTATAAACCCTAACTTGAATTTCATGGAAAATCATATAAAATTCAGTAAATGTGTAATTAAAATAGGTTTTGGGCACAAGGATGAAAGGATTATCCTTGTTGAAAAAACCCACATACCTTAATTGATGATCATTAATGAAAAGTTTGAATCTTGGATCTCTATTAATGCTTTGGAGATGAATTCTTAGAGTTCTTGTATTGTGAATCCTAAATACAAGCATAAAGTGTTTTGGACGAATTGGGGGTTGACTAGTTTACCAAAATACTCTCTTTAAACCACTAAATGAAACTGAAAAAATGACTAAAATTCCTAATTTAGTGGGTCACCACGATGCTCCACTATTGCGGTGGCTCATTGGATATTGACAACTACGAAATGAGGGTCCTCTGCGACACGGATCTATTATGTTGTCCCATTGAATTTTGACAATTGGGACCTAGAACTTCAACACAATGCGCCACCATCGCGGTGCCCTATAGAAATGCCAATTTGGCCATCGGAGAAATGCGCCAACATTGCGTAGGTCTACTGGAACAGGACAATTGAGAAAATGGGCTTCTCCGCAATGCAGGGCTATTGCGGAGGGCCACTAGAATTTGACAATTGTGAATTTTTCCTTTTTCGTGATGCGCCAAGTGCCCAGGTGGCACACTATCAACTTAAAAAGGCCAGAACTCATTCACCGAGTGTCGGATTTGTGAGAATCTTATATCGTTGGAAAGCTTATTAAAATTCCCTTACAATGGAAACTCTAAATCTGGAACATTCCATATGAAATAATTATTCTTAATTTTGGAAGTTACCCCTTAACATTCTAGGGACAAATTTTAAGCTAGAAAAGGCACGAGGTATTACAATATCTGCCCCTTGGGAACATTTATCCTCGAATGTTGCAAATTAGCCTAAGAATACTGAGGAATCTGAGGATATAAAATAGCATGCACAACTGAAATAAATTAAATAACTGAATCTAAATCATTTTGAACTTTTGAGTAATCCTGTGAGTGCATCAACTCATATGAGGATAACTATATATCTGAATCTATGATTAGAAAAGAACTGAGTTAAGGAAGAGTATTACCTTCGGCTACATCTGGGTTTACGGAGAAGAGGTGAGGGTACGTGGCTCACATATCTGCTTCAACTTCCCAAGTGGCACCCTCAACAGATTGATTCCGCCAAAGAACTTTGACCAAGGGAACTTCTTTGCTCCGTAGTTTGAGGATCTGAAGATCTAAATCTCAATTGAAATCTCTTCATAAGAAAGGTTGTTCTAAATATCTGAGCTTTCTAAAGGAACTACAGCAGTGAAGTCACCAATGCACTTCTTAAGCATAGAGACATGGAATACAGGATGAACGGATGATAAGTTTGCGGGCAACTCAAGCTCATAACCTACTTTCCCAACACGACTCAAAATTCTACAAGGGCTAACATACCGGGGACTAAGCTTTCCCTTTCTGCCAAATCTCTTCACCTCTTTCCAGGTTGAAATCCATAAATATACTAAATCAGGTTTGCGTAGGATTTTTGATGACTCTGGGTTATTTTCAATCTTTATCTAATCAACCTAACTTTCTCCATAGCTTCAAACACTGCATCAGGCCCAAGTAAAGTGGCCTCACCAACCTCAAACCAACCTATGGGTGATCTATATCTCCTTCCATAAAGAGCCTCAAATGGGGCCATCTGAATGCTAGAATGATAACTGTTATTATAAGAAAACTTGATCAATGGCAAATGCTCATCCCAGCTACCCTTGAAATCAAGAGTATATACCCTCAACATATCTTCTAGAGTTTGGATGGTCCTTTCTGCTTGACTATCCGTCTGAGGGTGAAAAGCTGAATTAAGATAGACTTGGGTACCAAGACACTTCTAAAATGCTCCCCAAAACTGGGAGGTGAACTGAGTACCCCTATCTGAAATGATAGACAAGGAAACTCCATGCAACCTGACTAACTCTCTAATATACAACTTAGCATAATCCTCATCTTATAGGATGTATGAACTGGCAAGAAATGTACTAATTTAGTCAATCTATAATAACCCAAATCAAATTATGCTGATGACGTAAATGAGGCAAACGAGTCACAAAATCCATATTCACCTTTACCCACTTCCAAGTGGGAATACTAAACTCTTGAGATGTACCACCAGGTCTTTGGTGCCCTACCTTAACTTGTTGACAAGTTACACACTTTGCTAAAAACTCTGCTACATCTTTCTTCATACCACTCCACCAATAGACTTCCCGCAAGTTGCGGTACATCTTGATAGCACCTGGATGAATAGAATAACATACACCATGAGCTTTCACCATAATCTACTACCTCAAATCATCAACACATGGAACACACAATCTACTCTAGTATCTCAACACGCTATCTCCCCCTTGGAAGAAGACCTCTACCTTTTAATCTTTAACCGACTCCTTCAGTTTGACCAAACTAGAATCCATATCTTGCTTCTCCTTCACTTCCAAAACTAGGGAAGATTGGGAACTACTCTGAACCCAAACATTCCCTTCAGCTGAATCGACCAACCTAATACCCAATCTAGCAAATCAATAAACTTCTCGAGCCAACTATTTCTTACCATTCTACACATGAGCAACATTGCCCATCAATAATCTTCTAAGGGTGTCCGCCACTACATTGGCCTTGCCCGAATAATACAACACTCTTATACAATAATCCTTCAGCAACTCTAATTACCTTCTCTGCTAAAAATTCAACTCCCTCTGAGTAAACACGTACTGCAGGCTTTTATGGTCTGTAAACACATCAACATGCACACCATACAAATAATGTCTCCAGATTTTCAAAGAAAACACCACAACAACTAATTCCATATCATGGGTTGGGTAATTCTTTTTGTGAAGCTTCAACTGTATAGAGGCATAGGCTATGACCTTACCTCTCTGCATTAACACACAACCCAAACCAACTCTAGAGGCATCACAATACACCACAAAATCGTCTGTACCATTAGGTAATGCTAACACTGGGGCTGAAGTGAGTCAAGTCTTTAACTCCTAAAAACTCTTCTCGTAGGAATCTAACCAATAGAATTTAACTTTCTTTTGGGTCAATCTAAACATAGGGGACTAAATAGATGATAAACTCTCAACAAAACGATGGTAATTGCCAGCTAAACCCATGAAACTCCTAATGTCTGATGGAGATATAGGACTAAGCTAATTTTTTCGGCTTTTGTCTTTTGGGGATGGACTCTAATGCCATCGGCGGAAAAAATATGACTGAGAAAGGATAATGACCTTATTCAAAACTCATATTTGCTAAATTTTGCAAATAATTGATGATCTCTAAGAGTTTGCAAAACAATTCTAAGATGATCTACATGGTCATCCTCACTACGAAAGTGCACAAGGATATCATCTATGAACAATATGACAAACATGTGTAGATACTATTTAAACACTCAATTCTAGAGGTCCATGAAAGTTTTTGGGCATTGGTTAGCCTAAAAGACATGACTAGAAACTCAAAATAACCATAATAGGTTCTAAAGGCTGTATTTGGAATACTGCACTCTCTTACTTTAAGCTGATGATAGCCAGATCTAAGGTCTATCTTTGAGAAATAACTTTCACCTTGGAGTTGATCGAATAAGTCATCAATTCTAAGAAGAGGGTATTAGTTCTTAACCGTGACCTTATTTAACTGACGGTAGTCAATGCACATTTGAAAAGAACTATCTTTCTTTTGCATGAATAGGACGAGAGCGCACCATGGAGAAATACTAGGCGTTATGAAACCTTTATCTAGAAGATCTTTGAGTTTCTCTTTCAACTCTTTAAGCTTGGCGGGAGCCATACGGTATGGAGGGATAGAAATAGGCTGAGTATCAGGAAAAAAGTCAATCCTAAATTCTCTCTCTCTTTTGAGAGGTACCCCTGGGAGATCTTCGGGGAAAAATCAAAAAACTTACTGACTACACTGACTGACTGAATTGTTGGAGTCTCTGACTTAGTGTCCTTAACTCAAACAAGATGATAGATACACCCTTTAGAAATCAACTTTCTGGCTTTAAGAGAAGATATAAAATGACTTTTGGGAGACACTGAATTACCTAACCACTCAAAGACTGGCTTATCTAGAAACTGAAACTTCACCACTCTGGTGCGACAATCTATAGAAGCATAACAGAAATTGAGTCAATCCATACCAAAAATAAGATCGAAATCAACCATATCTAACTCTATCAAGTCTACTAATATGACTTTATAAAGGACAGTGATAGGGAACTTTTTATAGATTTATTTAGCAACAACTGACTCACCTACTAGAGTAGAAACAACGAAGGGCTCATAGATCTTTTAGGACTTTATCTCAAAAATTACTGCAACTTATGGGGTCACATAAGAGAAACTCGACCCAGGGTCAAACAACACGTAAAAATCAAGATGAAAGACACGAAGCATATTGGTAACAACATCTGGTGAATCATCCTGCTCCTGACAGGATGGTAAAGAATAGAATTGATTCTAGTGCTGACCGCCATCGATACTAGATGAGGCATCCAAAATAGGGGTTAGGCAACCTAGAGAAGGTAGTGCACTATTAGCCTGAGTCTGGGACGGATATCTCTATCTCCCCATCTAGCATGTGGGCACTCTTTGATTCCGTGACCTACCTAGCCATAACCATAACAACCTTTCAGACCTCACAAATATTCACCCCGTGATTCTTACCACACTTAGCACATGGGGATGATTAGGCTTCCCACTCACACTATTCTGAGATTTGGATATAAAAGACCTACCCAACTATTCCTGCCTATTTCTGGGTGCTGAAGCACTAACTGAAGAATGTACGGACATAGATGAATGATTCTAAAACTGTGAACAATTTGATCCTCCAGACCTATTCCGACCATGATCAAACTATCCAGTTCTAGCCTTCTTATTTACTTTCTCTCTCTCTCTTTTATCTTCTCTACCTTAATCTATTGAGCATGTATCATTAGTCTAAAAAGATCCATATCTTCTATGAGCATAGTCGTCCTATACTCCTTAACTACCAACGCAGATACATCGATCACACATTTACTAATGCTTGACCTAGGGTCAGCCATCTGATCAATGGAATACTTAGACAACTGGTTGAACTTAAGCTAATGCTCCTTCACTTTTATTGAGCCTTACCTCAGGATCATAAACTCTTTATCTTAGCTTCCCTCATCTCACATGGGAAGAACACATTCTTAAATATCTGCCAAGTCATGGGAGCTGCATTCTACCCAATCATAAGAAACATCCTTCAGCCTATAGGATACCAATTCTACACTCTCCTCTTAAGAAACATGCATAATTTAGATGATCTTCTTCACCTCATCTAGATAAAATTTGGGGTCCTCACCTGCCTTCTACCCAAAGAATTTTAATGGGTTTATTCTCATAAAATCTCTTATTTTGGCTATGACTAAGTCCCCATATTACTGAGGTAGGACTGCAGCCTGACGATTTCCCAGAACATTCGCTATCACAGGTTGGGCTAACACCTGAAAGGCAGCCTAAAACTCTACATATGACACATTCTTATACAAATAATCTGCGGGCGGAGGTGGCTGGTTATCATTTCTGTATGCTCGACGAGGATGCATTTTTTGTTATATGAAAGCACGAGTTAAAAGCAAATAGAGACACTGAATGCACGATAGATCATAAAAGAAGAAATGATTTCTTAAAATGCTCAATAGCCTCTTTCTTATAGATGTGGCGCGCTTCACACCAATAATCAAGACTCTACGTAACATGGCTTATCTGACTCCCTAGGAATCTTTAAACCTTAGGCTCTGATACCAAGTTTGTAATGCCCAAAAATTTAATTCTCGGGATGCAACATGGTGCTCCAAATTACAAGTAGTCCTAACCTAACCCTGGCTACTTTCTACTAAATCTAAATCTTAAAATAGGGGAATATGACTATGAAATCATAAAAAATGCAGAAAACTATCCGAATTATCTAAGTATATCTGAAAATACTAATCTCATCAGTCTAATAAAGAAAATATTAAAAACTTAAATACTGCAACTAACAGATAAAACTGAATCTAGTAGTCCAACAAACCTCTACAGACTGAATCTAGACAGTCACTAGGACAGGCCTCAACTGACTCAAACTATCTAAAATTAATAAAGAAATATCTACTAATAAACTGGAAATATCAATAGCTAAGTCCCCAAACTATGAGGACTCGCCAACTGCAGGGATGTAGATGAGATGCTCAAAAATTACTCACACTGCTGAGACTGAGCACCTAAACCTACATTATAAGATAATGTAGCATATGGACGTATATATGGATTAGTGTTTTGATGATGTACTCAGTATATGGGGTTACATGCAATAAGTAAACAATATCATCATAATTTATAAAATCATGCATGCTAAATGTAAATGAATCACACGGGCTTGAGTTATTTGAAATCTGAAGATCATAAATCATAAATGATAAATTATATAATGTAAATCTTGTGAGCCATTACACTTATTTCTAAAATCTGTATTTTGTTCTTATTATCAAATCATATAGACTAAGTAAAATTTGAAAACTTATTCTACATGTAAAAATACTTTCTAAAGCTTTAGAAAGGTTCTTCTAATCGACATACACCATATAAGCATTTAGGAAAATCAACGTCTCATCTTCCTAAGGAAGAATCCTCATGCTGGGGAGAGGAGTCATACTCTTGCCAGGGAGTATAACCTATCTAAGTGATCACATATCTGTCATCCACGTAGAAGTGGGAGTAATCTAAATCCTACATTGGCACATAGTTCTAGGGTATGAAACCATAGTCATGTACCCATCTTGGTGCTAAATACTACTCCCATTAAATCTGTATACTCATTCTAAATAAAATCTACTTTTAAAATAGTCTAATGGTTTAGAATGAAAATCAACTGTATATCTGTAAAGCTTAATTTGAAATATGAATCTGTAAAGTGGATTTCATATCTATTCTGAGACTAAAAGGCCAAATCCTTATCAATAATCTGAAAGGTATCTAGTCATAAGGTGCTTATAGCATAACAATTCTTAAAATAGCATTATTAATTAGGACTTAATGACCTATGTATTAATCTCATGTTAAAACATCAAAATATTCATGCTTGATACTGTAAGCATTGACAATTCAAATCAAAATCTTGAAATTACTGCAATATGTATGAAATATGAACTTAATCATGTAATTCAACTTCTAAATCATTGGAAATATCAAACGTTTGTAAATAACAATAATGGGTATAAACTCTAACTTGAATTATGGGAAATCATATAAAATTCAGTAAATTTGTAACTAAAATAGGTTTTGGGCACAAGGATGAAAGAATTATCCTTGTTGAAAAACCCCACATACCTTAATTGATGATCTTTGATGAAAAGCTTGAATCTTGGATCTCTATTAATTCTTTGAAGATGAATTCTTAAAGTTCTTGTATTGGGAATCCTAAATCTTGAATTTCCTTGGAGAACTAATGGAGGATTTGGGTTTCTTGGAGAAGGAGCTTTGATGATCTAGGGCTTTCTTTTGAGAGAAAAGTGATGAAATAAGCATAAAGTGCTTTGATATATTCTTAATGATGTGTTTTGAAAGGATTGGGGGTTGGTTAATTTACCAAAATACCCCATTTAAACCACTAAATGTAAATGAAAAAATGACTAAAAGTCCTGATTTAGTGGGCCACAGCAACGCGCCACTATCGCTGTGGCTCACTAAAAATTGACAACTGGGAAATGAAGGTCCTCCGCAACGTGGATCTATCACATTGTTCCATTGGATTTTGACATTTGAGACCTAAAACTTCAATGCGACGCACCATCATCACGGTGCCCTATAGAAATGCCAATTTGGCCATCGGTGTGATGCGCCAAAATCGCGTAGGTTTACTGGAATGGGAAAATTAGGAAAATGGGATTCTCTGCGATGTAGGGCTATCGCGGAGGGCCACTAGAATTTGACAATTGCTTATTTTGCCTTTTCTACGATGCACCAATTGCCCAAGTGGTACACTGTCAACATATAAAGGCCATAATTCTTTCACCGAGTATTGGATTTGGGAGAATCTTATATCGTTGGAAAGCTTATTAAAATTCCCTTACAATGGAAACTCTAAATCTGGAACATTCCATATGAAATAATTATTCTTAATTTTGGAAGTTACCCCTTAACATTCTAGGAATGAATTTTAAGCTAGAAAAGGTACGAGGTATTATAATATCTCCTCCTTGGGAACATTCGTCCTCGAATGTTACAAATTAGCCTAAGAATACTGAGGAATTTGATGATATAAAATAGCATGCACGACTGAAATAAATTGAATAATTGAATCTAAATCATTTTGAACTTTTGAGTAATCCTGTGAGTGTATGAACTTATATAAGGATAACTATATATCTTAATCTATGATTAGAAAAGAACTGAGTTAAGGAAGAGTATTACCCTTGGATACATCTGGGTTTACGGAGAAGAGGTGAAAGTACTTGGCTCGCATATTTGCTTCTACTTCCCAAGTGGCACCCTCAACAGACTGATTCCGCCAAAGAACTTTGACCAAGGGAACTTCTTTATTCCTTAGTCTGAGGATCTGATCATCTAAAATCTCAGTTGGAATCTCTTAGTAAGAAAGGTTGTTCTAAATATCTGAGCTTTTTAAAGGAACTACAACAGTGGAGTCACCGATGCACTTCTTAAGCATAGAGACATGGAATACAGGATGAACGGACGATAAGTCTGCGGGCAACTCAAGCTTATAAGCTACTTTCCTAAATCGACTCAAAATACTATAAGGGTCAATATACCGGGGACTAAGCTTCCCCTTTATGCCAAATCTCTTCACCCCTTTCATGGGTAAAATCCTCAAATATACTAAATCCCCAACCTCAAAATCGAAATATACTAAATCACCAACCTCAAACTCGAGTTCCCTTATCCTCACATCTGCATAGGATTTCTGATGACACTAGGCTATTTTCAATCTTTCTCTAATCATTTTAACTTTCTCAATATCTTCAAACACTGCATCAGGACCAAGTATAGTGGCCTCACCAACTTCAAACCAACTTATGGGTGATCTACATCTCATTCTATAAAGAGCCTTAAACGGGGCCATCAGAATGCTAGAATGATAGCTATTATTATAAGCGAACTCAATCAATGGCAAATGTTCATCCCAGCTACCCTTGAAATCAAAAGCACATGCCTTTAACATATCTTCTAGAGTTTGGATAGTCTTCTCTGCTTGACCATCTATCTGAGGGTGGAAAGCTAAACTAAGATGGACTTGGGTACCAAGACCTTTCTAAAAGGCTCTCCGAAATTGGAAAGTGAACTGAGTACCCCTATCTGAAATGATAGACAAGGGAACTCCATGCATCCTGACTAACTCTCAAATGTACAACTTAGAATAATCCTCAGTTGTATAAGATGTATGAACTGGCAAAAAATATACTGATTTAGTTAATCTGTCTATAATAACCCAAATCAAATCATGTTGACGACACTAACGGGGTAAACCAGTCACAAAATCCATATTCACCCCTTCCCACTTCCAAGTGGGAATAAGAAACTCTTGAGATGTACCACTAGGATTTCGGAGCTCTACCTTAACCTGTTGATAAGTTTCACACTTTGCTGCAAACTATGCTACATCTTTCTTTATACCACTCCACCAATAAACTTCCCGCAAGTCGCGATAATCTTGGTAGCACCTGGATGAATAGAATAACACGCACCATGCGCTTCTGCCATAATTCATTGCCTCAAATCGTCAACATAAGGCACCAATTTCTCCTAAATCTAATATCGGAACAAGAAGTTATGCTCATTTTACTCCAACATGTCAGGCTGGGAAACTGAGTGACGACATTCATGATAAGCTGTCACAAGCGTGATGACTTATCACCAATGTTGTCAGCCCTGGTCATATTTCTACCCCCAGTGATGACATTTTGTGATAAGCCATTACACCCGTGATGGCCTATCACCAATGTCGTCAACCTTAACCAGAAAATTAAGATTTCACCTTTTTGTGATGACATTTCATGATGACTTATCACCAGCTTGACGACTTTTCACGAATGTCATTAGCTATTTTTTCTAGCAATTAAGTGATATTTTTACAAGGGTATTTTGGTCTTTTCCTTCACTTCCCATGACTTACAACCCTCAAGAAGAGTATTATCTTCCATTCTCTTTAGTTAAATATCTCAAAAACCTCTCTCATACACTCTCAACCACAAGATAAGGGTTTTCTCTCAAGATTATCTCCTCAAGAACAAAAACATTCTCTCCCAAAAGGGTTAAATCCTAGTCAAGAAAAATCAAGAGCAAGCCTAAGGATTTCTTCAAGAACCTTCGGATATATTAGATCTCTTTCAAGATTCAATCACTAAGGTATGCGTAGTGATCATCCATGGATCTCTTTCATCCATGGAGCTCAAGAATCATGTTTTAAATTATAAATTATGATTTCCTTGTTGTGTTATGACTATATTTATGTTGATGATTGTTGTTTGGATTCAAGGTTGTGTCTTGATGTGTTTTTCATGAAGCATGTGAGTAGGTTAGTTGAAACCCATAAATTTTGGATGGATTAAGATTGTAAAATTGATAAGTACACCTATGCCCAAAGTTGTGCATGTAAGGTATTTGATAAAATGACAAGAATGATAGAATCCATGTTTTTATGACTTAATAGTGCTTAAATGAGAAGCCCATGTTCTATTCTTTATGACTCCACGTGAACTGCACATTATTCTTTGTGTTATTATTATGATATGGAATGAGCATGATATTGAAGCAACGTGAGTATATACATGTTGTGCGCATCCCTTTCTATGTTTAAGATGTTGAGAACTAAGTGTAGTATGAAATCCCCTACTTATGATATTATGAATTATGACTCTATTCTTATGATCAAGTCAGTCATGTGTGTCAGTTTCCTTCCATCGAGTCCTGGGGGTACTTGTACCTGAAAAATATAGATGTGTGCCTAGAGCCATGTTATGTTATCATGATACTCTTAGTCAAGCCATGATCTATAGAAATTAGATAATCATGTGACTCCAGAAATCTCATGATCTTAGTTAATTCTCAGATAATAGTACTATTCTGTCAGTTAACAGAAGTCAGTTACTCAGTCCATGCACAGTCAGTTAATCATGTTCAATCTCTTTAGATGGGAGTAGAAGTTAGCACCGAGTGAACCCAAGGATGGGAAATCACCTTCCAGAAAAGGGTGTGATTTTTAGCAGTCATCCTTGTGTTCCAGAACTACGTAGCCAGCGTAGGTTAAGATATCTTAACCTGCCAGATTAGGGTTGATAAGGTGATTTGACCTATCAGATTAGGGTTTCACCATTCTCATTAGAGTAACCTGCCAAATAAGGGTCACTCACTGTTTGTCCTTACCAGTGGCGCGGTATTGACACCCTTCCAATTAGGGCACAGATTGGACCCCAGCTCAGCTATTATAGTGCATTTAGGACATATCGGTTAAATAACTACCTCTCACAGTTTCAGTCTCAGTCTCAGTAAAAGAACTTAGATAGTTCTTTAGATTTTAGTATACCAGGACTGTCAGATATAGTCAATTCAATTACAGTACGAAACACAGGTAGTTCCATCAGATTCAGGACTATCAGACACAGTCATCCATGTTATCAAAAATCCCAGTATTAGTCATGTTAGATATCAATAAACCATGTATTAGCGTACAAATCCAGATATCACGTATTCACAATCTCAGTTACTATGTATGCATGTTTGCACTCTCACGTTCATATTAGTCATTCAGTTAGCATTGTTCATGCATGTAAGCCCTTTTGCATATAGCCTACCTCACTCATATACTCAGTACTTTCAGTTGTACTGATGTATTTGCGCTATGGTGCTTTCTTTAATGTTACACCATAGGTTTGGAGCCACTAGTTCCAGAACAGCAGTAGCAGTCGCATTTCAGTATACAGAGTTGAAGTGAGTCCTTTTCATTTAAGGACGATATAATTTGACTTTATTTATTTTCATTGGTTATCTTTTAGTTTATGGAGTTAGTTGGAGACATATTCCTTCAACTCCTTACTCAGACAGTATTTAGAGGCTTTCAGATTTAGTTTAGATTTGTTTTAGACTTCAATTGTTTTGGGTATTTGTTACCCCATATGGATGTTATGACTGGTCAGATATTTTATTCAGTTGAACCTTATGGCCTATTGTTCATGTTTTCCATATTTTACATGTATATTATGCAGTGTACAGTTATAGATATCATTCATGGGTCATAAGCACCATGTAGCATTCCGGTTCAGAAAATCAGGGTGTTACACATAGGCTATGACCTTACCTCATTGCATCAACACACAACCCAAACCAACTCTAGAGGCATCACAATACACCACAGAACCATTTGTACTATCAAGTAATGCTAACACCGGGGCTGAAGTGAGTCGAGTCTTCAACTCATGAAAACTCTTCTCGTAGGAATCTGACCACTGGAATTTAACTTTCTTTTGGGTAAATCTACGCATAGGAGAGGCAATAGACGATAAACACTCAACAAAACAATGGTAATAGAGAGCTAAACCCATGAAACTCCTAATGTTTGATGGAGATATAGGTCTAGGCCAATTCCTTACAACTTTGTGTTTTGGGGATCGACTCTAATGCCATCTACGAAAATAATATGATCGAAAAAGGCTACTAACCTTATCCAAAACTCATATTTGCTAAATTTTGCAAACAATTGATGATCTCTAAGAGTTTGCAAGACAATTCTAAGATGATCTACATAGTCATCCTCACTACGGTAGTACATAAGGATATCATCTATGAACACTATGACAAACATTTCTAGATACTGTTTGAACACTCAACTCATGAAGTCCATGAAAGTTGTTGGTGCATTGGTTAGCCCAAAAGACATGACTAGAAACTCAAAATGACCACAACAGGTTCTAAAGATTGTCTTTGGAATATCGCACTCTCTTACTTTAAGATGATGGTAGCCGGATCTAAGTTCTATATTTGAGAAATAACTTGGACCTTGGAGTTGATCGAACAACTCATCAATTCTAGGAAGAGGGTATTTGTTCTTGATCGTGACCTGATTTAGCTAGCGGTAGTCAATGAACATTTTCAAAGAACCATCTTTCTTTCGCACGAATAGGACAGGGAAAGCCCATGGAGAAACACTAGGCCTTATAAAACCTTTATCTAGAATATCTTTGAGTTGCTTTTTCAACTCCTTAAGCTCGGTGGGAACCATACGGTATGGATAGATAGAAATAGGATGAGTATCGGGAAAAAGGTCAATCCCAAATTCTATCTTGCTATCAGGAGGTACCCCTGGGAAATCTTTGGGAAAAACATCAGAAAACTCATTGCCTACACTAACTGACTGAATTATTGGAGTCTCCAACTTAGTATCCTTGACTCAAACAAGATGATAGATACACCCTTTAGAAATCAACCTTTTGGCTTTAAGATAAGGTATAAAATAACTTTTAGGAGACACCAAATTACCTGACCATTCAAAGATTGGCTCATCAAGAAACTAAAACTTCACCACTCAGATGCGATAATCTATAGAAGCATAATAGAAATTGAGCCAAACAATACCAAGAATAAGATTGAAATCAACTATATCTAACTCTATCAAGTCTGCTAACATGATTAATGAAGGAAAGTGATAGGACACTTTTTACAGATTTATTTAGCAACAACTGACTCACCTACTGGAGTAGAAACCAAGAAGGGCTCATGGATCTTTTAGGACTTTATCTCAAAAATTACTGCAACTAATAAGGTCACATAAGAGAAACTCGACCCAGGGTCCAACAACACATAAACATCAAGATGAAAGACACGAAGCATATCGGTAACAACATCTAGTGAATTTTCCTGCTCCTGGAAGGATGGTAAAGCATAGGACCAATTTTGGTACTGACCGCCACTGGTACTAGATGAGGCGCCTTAAGGAGGGGATGGGCAACCTAGAGGAGCTAGTGCACTATTATCCTGAGTCTGGGGATGAACATCTTTATTTCCCCATCTAGCATGCGAGCACTCTTTGATTCCGTAACCTACTTGGACATAACTATAACAACCTTTCTGAACCCACAAATATTCACCCTCATGATTCTTACCACACTTAGAACATGGGGGATGATTAGGCTTCCCACTCATACTATTCTGAGATCTAGACATAGAAGACTTGCCCCATTATTCCTGCCTATTTTTAGGTACAGAAGCATTAGCTGAAGTAGCTGCGGGCATAGATGACCGATTCTGAAACTGGGAATAATTTTCTCCTCCAGACCTATTCTGACCATAATCAAACTATCCCGTTCTATTCTTCTAATTTACCCACTCTCTCTTCTTTATCTTCTCTTCCTTAATCTACTGAGCATGCATCATCAATCTAGCAAGATCCATGTCTTCTATGAGCATAGTCGTCCTACACTTCTTAACTACCAACCAAGACGCACCGGTCATAAACTTACTCTTGCTTGACCTAAGTTCATCCATCTGATCAGAAGCATACTTAGACACCTGGTTGAAGTTGAGCTAATACTCCTTCACTGTCATTGAGCCTTGCCTCAGGATCATGAACTCTTCTATCTTAGCTTTCCTTATCTCACATGACAAGAATTTCTAAGAACACATCCTAAAATATCTTCCAAGTTCGGGAATTGCATTCTCCCCTCTGCTCTTCTTCCACATCACTACCCAATCATAAGCAACATCCTTTCAGCCGATAGGATGCCAATTCTACACTCTCTTATTCAAAAATATACATAATTTGGGTAATCTTCTTTACCTCATCTAGACAAAACTGGGGGGTCCTCACCTTCCTTTGACCCAAAGATTTTTGGTGGGTTCATTCTCATAAAATCTCTTATTTTAGCTATGGCTAAGTACCCATATTTCTAAGGTGGTACTACAGCCTGACGGTTTTCCTGAACCTTAGTTGTCACAGCTTGAGAAAATGCTTGAAAGGCAGCCCAAAACTCTGCATGTGACACATGCTCATTCAAAGGATCTGTGGGCTGAGGTGGCTAGTTATTATTTCTGCATGCTCAACGAGGACGCATTTTTTGTTAAGTGAAATCATGAGTTAGAAGTAGATAGAGACACTGAATGCACGTTAGATCATGATAGAAGAAATAATTTTCTAAAATGCTCCATAGCTTCTTGCTCATAGATGTGGCGTGCTTCACACGTTGATCAAGACTCTACACAACGTGGCTTGTCTGACTCCCTAGGACTCTTTAAACCTTAGGCTCTGATACAAAGTTTGTAATGCCCTAAAATTTAATTCCTGGGATGCCACACGGTGCTCTGAACTACAAGTAGTCCTAAGCTAACCCTGGTTGCTTTCTACTAAATCTAAATCTCAAAATAGGAGAATATGAATATGAAATCATAATAAATGCGGAATACTATCTGAATCATCTAAGTATATCCAAAAATACTAATCTCATCAATCTAATAAAGCAAATACTGAAAATCTAAATACTGCAACTAATAGCTAAAACTAAATCTAGCAATCCGACAAGTCTCCAGAGACTAAATCTAGAGAGTTACTAGGACAGGCCCCTCCTGAATCAAACTATCTAAAATGAATAAAGGAATATCTACTTATAAACTGGAAATATCAATAGCTAAATCCCCAAATTATGAGGACTCACCAACTGCAGGGATGTAGATGAGATGCTTGAAAATCACTCACGCTGCTGATACTAAGCACCTAAACCTACATTATGAGATAATGTAGCACGTAGACGTATATGTGGATCAGTACTTTGATAATGTACTGAGTATATGGGGCTGCATGCAATAAGTAAATAATATCAACACAATTTATAAAATCATGTATGCTAAATGTAAATGACTCACATAGGCTTGAGTAATCTGAAATCTGAAGATCATAAATCATAAATGATAAAATATATAATGTAAATCTTGTGAGTCATTACACTTAGTTCTGAAATTTGTATTCTATTCTTATTCTCAAATCATATAAACTAAGTGAAATCTGAAAACTTATCTTGCATGATAAAATACTTTCTAAAGGATTTAGGGAGGTTCTTCTAACTGACATAAACCATGTGAGCATTCATGGAGTCTAACGTCTTATCTTCCTAAGGAAGAATCCTCACATTGGGGAGAGGAGTCATACTCTTGCCAGGGAGTATAACCTATCTAAGTGATTACATATCTGTCATCCACGTAGAAGTGGGAATAATCTAAATCCTACATTGGCACGTAGTTCTAAGGTATGAAACCATAGTAATGTACCCATCTCGATGCTAAATACTACTCCCATTAAATCTGTATACTCATTCTAAAGAAAATCCACTTTCAAAATAGTCTAATGGTTTATAAGGAAAATCAACTGTATATCTGTAAAGCTAAATCTGTAATCTAAATCTGTAAAGTTGATTCCATATCTATTCTAAGACCAAAAAGTCAAATCTTTATCAATAATCTAAAAGAAATTTAGTCATAGGGTGCTTATAGCACAACAATCCTTAAAATGGCATTCTTAATTAGGGCTTAGTGACCCAAGTATCAATCTCATATTAAAACATCAAAATATTCATGCTTGATAATGTAAGTGTTGACAATTCAAATCAAAATCTGGAAATTACTGCAATATGAATGAAATATGAACATAATCATATAATTCAACTTCTAAATCATTAGACATATCAAAAGCTTGTAAATAACAATAATGGGTATAAACCCTAACATGAATTTCATGGAAAATCATATAAAATTCAGTAAATTTGTAATTAAAATAGGTTTTGGGCACAAGGATGAAGGGATTATCCTTGTTGAAAAACCCCACATACCTTAATTGATAATCTTTGATTAAAATTTTGAATCTGATATCTCTATTAATGCTTTGGAGATAAATTCTTAGAGTTTTTGTATTGGGAATCCTAAATCTTGAATTTTTTTGGAGAATTAATGAAGGATTTGGGTTTCTTGGAGAAGGATCTTTGATGATCTAGGGTTTTATTTTGAGAGAAAAGTGATGAAATAAGCATAAAGTGCTTTGGTATATGCTTAATGATGTATTTTGGACGGATTGGGGGCTGGGTAGTTTACCAAAATACCCTTTTTAAACCCCTAAACAGAACTGGAAAAACGACTAAAATTCTCGATTTAGTGGGCCACCTCAACGCGTCACTATTGCGGTGGCTCACTGAAAATTGACAACTGAGAAATGAGGATCCTCCGCGATATGAAACTATCACGTTGTCCCACAGGATTTTGACAATTAGGACCTATAGAAATGATAATTTGGCCATCGGCGCGATGCACCAACATTGCGTAGGTCTACTAGAATGGGACAATTGGGAAAATGGGCTACTTCACGATGCGGGGATATCGCGGAGGGCCATTGGAATTTGACAATTGAGGATTTTTCCTTTTCCGCGACTCACCAAGTGCCCAGGCTGCACACTGTCAACTTAAAAAGGCTATAACTCCTTCACCGAGTGTCAGATTTGGACGAATCTTATATCTTTGGAAAGTTTATTCAATTTTCCACACAATGGGAAGTCTAAATATGGAAAATTCCATACAAAATAATTATTTTTCATTTTGGAAGCTACCCATTAACATTCTAGGGATGGATTTTAAGCTAGAAAAGGTACAGGGTATTCCAATAGCCCTTTTATTCCTTAATAGATTTTGTGTCACTTTAGGAACACCATTTTGTATGATCTCACGACCTCAAAAATATGTCCCTCGATGATGTGCTGTTCCATTTTGTTATTTGCTCGACATCCTAAACTCCCACTTGAAGTGATTCGAGTTTGTCCTCATTTAGCTATTTCTGAAATAGGAAGCAATAAACAACAAGAATGATTATGTCATTCAATGCGACAACTAATGTAGCAATTTATTGTAGAAGTCACAATCTATTTATGAAAAATTAGGAACTACATTAGACAAGAATTACATCAAGCCTAATATATACCCTCAATAAAAAAATTAAAGGCATAATATTTTACACTACATAATTCTCTATTTTTCTTTTATTAAAGCAATTATCGTGCAACAGTAAATACCCTTTTTATATATATGTACTACAATTTGTACTTGTACTGCATGTTAGTACCATACAATAGCCAAAATAAAAAATAAATAGAATGGCCCACTTAAATAAAACATACACGTATAATGCTCTACACAATGCATTTAATTATGTCCTTTTCCAAAAAAGAAGGCTAAAGGGTATTTTTTTCCTTAAAGTCAACAAAAAACTTTATTATTCTTATTAAAAGAAAACAAAAGGGAAGCATCTTTCTTTTCCTTCTTCTGAAAAACATAATATTCTTCTCCTTCCTTTGAAGAACGCTACATAAATCATCCTTTATTTATTTATTTATTTTTAGTTCTTAAATATTACAAGGTGCTTAACAACATTTGAAACCACAACAGCAATCACAACAACAAATTAAAGTGAAAGATCAGATTAAAAAAAATTGACGCGTCTGACTGAATCACGGTGCATTCAACCAAATTTTAGTGACGCGTCTGAGAGGATACGAAAAAGAAAAACAAACCGTCATGGCAGCGCTTCTAATTAGATCCAAAAATTCATACAACCAATTATAAAGATTTTTCTCACAGGTATGTTCATACACAAATTTATCTTAAACTTGAAAAATAACGTATAAAAATGGGGCAATAAACCCGGCTCTGGTACCATTGATAGTAAATTCAAAGCAAAACATCAATAAGTGTGTACCTTAAACTCGCAACGGGAATTGATTTTTCAACCAAAAATATCTTCCCCAAGTCTACTTTGAATCTTGTAAGACCCCGCTAAATTTCTAAGCTTAATTCAGACCCTTAAGCTTGTCAAGGGGTCCTATACTTAGAAAATTCTAGCTAAGTTTCCAGACTTAGATTATTTTAGCCTTCAAAAGTTTGCAATCTCATTTTTTGACCTTAATATCCTTAAATGGTCTATATTTTTGTTGATTCATGATCAGAAAGGTCAATGGGTGATCCCGGAAAAGTTTTGAATTTTTCGGACCACATTTAGATCATATTTGGAAGTCTAAAATAGTGGACCAACGCAATCTTAGTGGATCGCGATGCCTATCGCATTGGTTAATATTGTTGCAGCACTACCAGTCAATAGTAATGAGACTCGATACGATCATGGCGCGACGTATCGACTATTGCATCGATGCATCAATGCGCTGCATCGCCGAACGCATCGATGCCCAATTTTCAGTCATTAAATAACCGCGTCCTTAAGGGACAAAGCATCATTTTCCCACCCGTGTATAACCTTATAACATGAGATTCATCCATGTTTTCACCAAAATATAATTGTTTCTCTCAAATCTCCTCAAGAACAAGCCTAGGGTTTTCATAAAAGATTCAAATTCAATGTGTTTCACCATAAATTTTCAAGAAGCTCTCATCTAAGGTATGTTAAGTGTTGATTCATGGTCCCTTTCACCCATAAAGCTCAAGAATCCCATTTTTAAAATCATGAATTGTGAAACCCATGTTGTGGATTGATTACGATCATATTTTATTGTTGTGTGATTTCCAAGTTGGAATCTTTAATGCAAATTCATGAAATTATGAAGTATGGGGGTTGAAATCTATGAAATTGTGTTGTTTAATATAATCATAATGTATTGATATAATGTCCATACCTAAGTCTAAATTTATGCATGTAAGGTGTTTGATAAAATGCCTAAGAGAATAGAAATTATGTCTTATGACTCAATTGTGACCAAATTGATGAATCCATATTTTACCCTTATATTCAAAATAACTTTCATGTTATTGTTATGCATTGTAATGGATTGATGGAATGCTCATGAGATTAGGCTTGTGAATTTATGACATGTTTATTTGTATTCCTATTCATGTGTAAGCTTATGACATGCAAATACTTCATGAAAATCCCCAATGATTGTATTATGAATTGTTGACTATGGTCATGAGTCAAGAAGTGTCATGTCATGTCAGTTTCATGCTATTGAGTCCTTGGGGTACTTGTACCCGATAATTTAGCTGTGTGCCTAGAGCCAGTGTCAGTTTTCAAGATACTCTCAGTCAAGCCATGATTAGTAGAATTCAGTCAGTCACATGACTCAGGAAAACTCAGTAAATTCAGTGTCAGTCCAGTAATCTCAGTAATCTTAGTAATATCAGTAATCTCAGTCAGTTAACAGAATTCAGTAGTAATTCTGTCAGACAATGGAACTTAGTAAACTTAGTCTAATTCAGCTCAGTATAATCAGTTCAGTGTCTATTCAAATGGGAGTAGGATTCATCATCAAGTGAGCCCAAGGATGGGAACTCACCTACTAGTAGAGGGTGTGATTCTTAGAAGCAATCCTTGTATTTTAGAACTACGTAGCCAGCATAGATTGAGACATCAAACCTGCTAGATGAGGGTGGATGAGGTGTCTTAACCTGTTAGATGAGGGCCCCACCGTTCTCATTAAAGTACCTGTTAGATGAGGGTCACTCACATATTGTCTTTACCAGTGGCGTGGTATTGACACCCTTCCAATTGGGGTTACAGATTGGACCCCAACTCAATTATCTTATTTGGGGCATGTTGGTTAGATGAATTCTCCCACAGTTTCAGTTATAGAATTAGAACGGTCATATACAGTCACTCAGCCTTAGTAATAGAACTCAGATAGTTCTTCAAATTTTAGGACTGTTAGATACAATCACTCGGGTTAGTACGAAACTCAGCTAGTTCTATCAGAACTACGACGATCAAACATAGTAACTCAGTTATCAGTATATCAAATATCAGAAATTTATGTTATCAGTAAACTCAGTACTCAGAATCCTCATGTTTCAGTTATAGTATATACATTCATACATATATTCTCACAAAATCATATCCATGTTATCAATCAGTTATAGTTCATGCATATGAACCCTTGCATTCAGCCTACGTCACTTTGCATACCAACACATTCTCACGTACTGATGCATACTTTTCTTTTGTGCTATGGTATTTTATACCATAGGTTCAGACGCACGAGCTCCACAGCATCCTTAACAGTTTAGCTTCTAGCAATTAGAGTCAGTGGTGAGTCCGCATAGTCCGAGGACATGATTATTTCATTAGTTCATTATTTTATTATTTTAGTAGTCTAGAGTTAGTTGGGGCATGTCCCATCAACTCCTTATTCAAACAGTTCAATATTAGAGGCTTTCAGACTATAGTATGTTCAGACAGTTTAGGTATTTCTATACCTCACTCAGACATTGTTTTATTCAGTATGATTCATTATTGAACTTTATGGCATTTCAACCCATTATTTTCGTATATTTTAGTATTATTGTATAGTTATTGCAGCAGGTACCAGTCATGCGTTAACTAGTGATCCTTCGAGATTGTTAGCACTGTGTAGCATTCGGGGCACCAGGCTCGAGGCGTTACAAATCTCTTGAAAACAAAGTTGTAGATTCATAAACTAAATGCCTTAAATGTCACTGTTTTACTGTTGTTTTTTGTTTTTCTTTTGTTACTGTTATTTACTTTTACGGTGGAAGAGAAGTTGTAATATATTGGAGAGTGGAACAGTTCCATTCCCTCAAGTTTCAAAAATAAAATTTTTCTCTTCTTTTCCTCCTTATTTTTTTAGATAAGTCAAAAAATGAAAAGAAAAATCGAATCAGATCAGATCGGTCCACATAAACAATTCATGACCCGTAATTCAACATTAATATTTAGTACGAAACGCACCTACAATATACATATCCAGAACTAATAAATGTGTAAACATAAATTGATTTTGTATAAATAATACTCCATCCCTTCTTTAATGAAACAATTTATATCCATACAAATAATCAAATTATGTAAAATAAAATAAAGTTTTGTTCATAATATAGCCCAAAAAAAATTCCAAACAAGCCAACAAGCTATGAAATCAATACGTGTAGCTCAACCAACATATTCAAACTCAAATCCTCACACGTAATGCACATGCTATGAAATCAATATGTGTCACTCGACAAACTCACATCCTCACACGTATGAAATCAATATGTGTCACTCGACAAACTCACATCCTCACACGTAATGAACATGCAACCATCCTCCAATCTCCTTCTCCTCTATATTTAATATTTTATACTACACACTACTAATTTACTCTTCATCTCCATCAATTCTTCTTAAAGATTTGAAAAGAAATTTTAAAAATAATCATCTACAGAAGTTCTCTAACATGTCTAGATTCAACATGACATGAGGAGCACCAACTATGTAATGTTTCCTCTAATATGTGTTTTGTCTTCCTTATTTATATGTACTTTGATATACATTATTTAAGTCGGAACTTTCATGAACTTTATTTTTTTAAATCTTACTTGTGGAATTTTATTGATATGTTGTTGTCGTTGGGTGCTATTACCACTACGTATGAAATTTTCCTAAAATATTACTCCATGCATTCCAATTTATAAGACATTTTCCCTTCTTCGGGATTCAAATCATTTTAATTACTGATATATAGTTTTTTTGTTTAATCATATTAACGAGAAAAAGTGCACTTTATAATATTTTTAAATATTCTTTGAATACTTAAATTTTAATTTTAAAATATTACATTAATTTAACCATTTAATTCCACTAATTAATCAAATTAACTCTCGATAAGCGAAAAATTTCACATTAATTTGACTTTTTCTCATTTTCATGAGTTTTATTTTCAAGTCTTTTCCCATTTTGTAAAGAAAAAAATATAATATTTTTTTCTTTTCATGCGGTTGTGGTCTTTACACAAAGATGGAAACCTATCTTCATTATTTTTCCTCCTATGAATAGGACTCAATTTGAAATCCTTAATAAATCTATTACTCCTAATAGTATTTTTTTTTTTTTGACGTTATTTTATTTGCCGCAGATCTAGTTTATCTATTCTGACTTTCAAGATTTTGCATGAATCACAATATTAGAGAATTTTGAGTTTACAGATTCTGTTTTCGTAATTTTTCATTCATGATTATTGAGTTATGTCGAACAGTAACCAATACTCTAGCTCTGTGCCACCATGAGGACAACAACAGCTGATGTGTTACCTGATTGTGTCATTCACATTGTACTTTCCCATGTTGTCTTTAAAGAAGCAGCCAAGATGAGCGTTCTCTCCAAGACATGGCTACATGAATGGTGTTGGGTTCGAAATCGAGAGGATCATGTGGAAGCTGGTTAGTTCCAAATTATTATGGTGATAATTCAGAAGACATATAAAATAAAATAATATTAAAAAATTTAATATTATTATATTATTTGGTCAATTGACCTACATATAAAATCTAATATTAAACATAAAAATTAATGAGAGAAGAAAATCTCCCCTAAATAAAGACTCTTTAAAGATTACATTGTGGATGCTATTCTTCTATTTATAGATGTCCAAAATAAATTTTTTCTCCGAGAAAGAGGTTAGTCAAATATATAAAAGAATTATATTTTTTTTTTTCAAGAAATCTAAAAAGTAATTAGAAATAGGTTGGCCAAATATATAAAAGAATTATATTTTTTTCTTTCAAGAAAAGTAAAAATAATTATGGTAACTTTTATTTTCCTTCTAAGAAAAAATAACTTAAATATAGTAAAAAAATTAAGATAAAAATTTAAACAAATCTTTCTTTTTTGCTTGATTTTCTTCACTTGGTCCGTCTTCTCTTCATATTATGTGCATGAACTTCGTTCTTGATATAATTTTCATAACTACTGTTTGTCATGCTTAAAAATAAGGTTTAAAATATCATGGTCAAAAACTAGTTTAAAAATAATATTTTATTTTTATATTTAAAGATGCAGCAGCAGGAATGTGGAAAATATGGTTGAAACTTGTTTTCCACATGTAGTTCGATAAAAATCTTCATGAAACTTATTCTCCACATGTAGTTCGATAAAAATTTTCATTATCCTTCAAATTGTTGCAGCTTGATTTTGAAACCGCTTTGAACCTGGTTAATCTCGTCTCACCACACCATTGGATCATTAAATCGTAAGCTTTGATACCATTTGGGTTTAAAATCGAGAGGGCGCCATGCGGAAGCAGTTAGTTGCAAATCATTATGGTGACAATTCATTGCAAATCATTATGGTGACAATTCAGAAGACATATAAAACAATACTAAAAGGCTTAATATTATCATATTATTTGGCCAATTGATCTACATATAAAACCTAATATAATATAAAAAAACATAAAAATTAATGAGAGAGAAAATCTCCCCTAAACAAAGACTTTTAAAGACTATATTTGGATGTTATTGTGTTGAGATATGAGAAGGGTTATTTATAGATATCCAAAATATTTACTCAAGAAATAGGTTAGCTAAATATGAAAAAAATTATACTTTTTTTTAAAAAAAAGATAAAATAATTATGATAATTTTTATTTTTCTTTTAAAAAAAATAAAATTTAAATATACAAAAACTCTTAACACATGGTTTGACACATCCCAATTTGAAAATAGAGTTAATGATTTCAAATCCATAAAAAGAATGGACGCGATCATGGAAAGATATAGGGACGGAAGAATTCCTATAGAAAAGTTAAGTTTCTCGGTTTCAACAAAAGTTGAAGTTTTTCCCTGGATTGATAAGTGGCTTGGAATCGCGATTCAAAATGATGTGAAAGATCTCGAATTTGGATATATGGACTCTGGGTATAGTACATTATTATATTTAGACCCATTGCCTGTTTTCACTATGTTGACTGCAAAATCATTAAGAAAATTGGTTGTCAAGGATTGTCATCTGACGAAGGCTACGTTGTGGTCTAGTGGTAGTGTGGCCACTTACTACGATTCTTTGAGAGAGCTTTCTTTGTTAGGTGTTCGTTTAAATGACAACATGCTTCAGACTCTTTTAGCCATTTGTCCTATGATTGTCCATTTCACTATTAAGCATTGTGTGGGGTTAAGCAAGATTGAGTTGCGGAATCTTCAAAAGATCAAGATGGTTTCGATTTATATGGATAGAAAACAGCCTGTCGAAATTCAAACACCAACTCTTGAATACTGCTTTTGTTGTGGTCATACGGGAAACTTCCTTGATTTGGAAATAAGTGTGTCAGAATCTGAAATCTTTAAAGCTATCATGTGTGAAGATATCTGATGGATTTATCGAGCACCTTACTTCTAGGTGTGAATTCCTCGAGTGTTTGATGTTGGATAACATTGTTAGTAAAGGGTTAAAAAGGTTTAAAGTTTGCGGGAGACAATCTCTTAAGAAATTGGTGATTCGTCGTTGTAATGGCATAGCGATGATTGATGCTCCAAATTTGGAATCACTTGAGTATGTCGGACATCAAGTTCCTGTGCTTAAAACTGCGAAAACATTTGGTCCATTGAAGAACTCGCGAATAGAGTTATATCGCGTTGGCAATTTAAATGCTTTATGGTTCTGTAAATTGAGGAAATTTCTGTTTAACTCGAACTCTTTGTTACACATTACCCTTCATTTTCCCAAATGCAATAAAATCTACATGCAAAATTGGGATCCCTACCGTGGATTATTTGATATCCCCAAATTGACGTGTTAAATGTGCACTCAACCGGGTCAGTGAAGTGCCAGACTTTTGTGGATGCTTTACTATGGAGCTGTCATCCTGGGAGGCTCAATTTATTCTCGACTGTGCAAATGATTACATGTTTCAACATTCATTTAATGCGTATGAGGAGTTCAACTCATTCTACTTCTCGTAGAAGCTGTGAGCCTTGGCAATGTCAATTAAAAGATGTTCGAGTCCATAAATTTGATCGAGAAGACATGAGCCAGAAGCCTGTGAAACACAACGAGAGGAATAGGATTTGTTTTTCATTAGATTGGAGGTAGTTTCTCTCTATCGCAAATTGAATGCATTTCTTCTTTAATAAAGTTTACTTCATATATTTTTAGAATGGATTCTAGATGCTTAGATTCAAGTCCAACTAAAGAAAGTCTTTTATCAAATATGATGGAGCTCCGAATATCATTTCTTTGATTTGTGGATGCTGTTCAGCAGATGACTTGATACACTAAGGGGCGAATTTTCTATAGACAGTTTATGTACATATTCCCTTGAATTGATATAATACTATTTGCCGGTATCCATGCTCCAAAAGCTCTGGCCAGTAGGGGTGGGCATAAAATATCAAAAATCGAATTTTCAAACCGAATCGAAAAATTTGGTAATTGGTATTCGGTAATTTGGTATTTGGGATGATATTTGGGAGTAAAATTTTAAAATTACGGTATTTGGGTTCGATATTGGTAAAAAATATTATTATCGTTTGGTATTTGGTATTTCCCGAAATTCCAATTATGGTTAAGTGACCCATAGGCCACGTACCTAATCCACACTCCAAAGGTCACATACTTGTGTGAATATTACTCAAGCAAACTTTGAATTGTTAAACATAGTCATAAAGTAAACTATTAACTTTACACAGCAGACTTCCTTGCAACCAACATATGACATCCTTACGACCAACATATGACAACTTTTGAAGAAAATATCACGCTAAGACTGAAAATCGGGGATTGGAAGGGAACAACAAAAAAGAAGTTTTCATGATATGATACATAACACCATTGCTGGCTGCACTTGCCCAACTCTAATGTTCCTAACGTAGGTCGGAATATGAATTTAACCAAGGGTACTTGGTCAAGCTTTCTTAATCTTTGTGTTCACATGTCAACAGCGGATAGAAGCAAAATTCAGCATTTGGCAAACAACATAATATATATTACTTTTCATCACATTTATAAAAAGTAATATTATGACTTTACGTCACATTTACATCCAGTTCGTGCTGCATCCAGTTTGATGTAAATGTTATTCGTGTTACATCCAGTTCTCCACTTCTTGGAGTTAGATCAAACTACAATAACATAGGTTTTAAGATGTTTCATTAATTGAGTCACACGTATCAACGTGTAACAAGACCAAAAAAAATTGATTTTTTCTAGTGTAAAACTGTGTATTCAGAGGTGTCAAAACGTTGGTTGGAAATCACCACTATTATCAACAAATAGGATCACTACAAGCATGTCCAACTTTAATATGGTAATACCGAATTCCGTACCGAACCAAAATTTAATTTACCGAATTATCGAATCGAAGTTTAATGGTATGGTATTTGGTATCTATTTTCAATTACCGATTATCGAATTACTGAACCCGAATTATGAAAATACCGAACCGAATATCGAATGCCCACCCCTACTGGATAGTGCACTTGGTTGAACGGTGAATGGTGAGTTATTTATCCGAATGAACTAGAAATCCAAGATCTGCCTCCGGATACACTGTGTTTGGTGCGTTTTTGTCCAACATTTCAGCTTGAGGCCTCAAATTTTGTGTATTGCAGTACAAGAAAATTTTATGCTGCATCTGGTTCTATTTTAGGCTTCTTATTCCTGTGCGTTATGCATCTTTCCTTAGTTGATCAGGATATCTTAGCGCTTTCTTTTTCCATGTCCCGGTAACTATTTGTTTTTCTAACTGTTCTAAGTAATATCTTCTGTTGTTATGTTGAAATAGAGAGTATTATTTTGGAGCAAATCCTTCCAAAGCTAAGCAAGTTGCAACAAAAGGCTAACTTCTTATCTACTCTTGCAAACTCTTAGGCATGTTTCTAACCGCATTGGCCTGAGCTTTTGGTAGTACAAATTTGCTTGCACAACACACTCCCCTTGTCGTGATTATAGGCAGAGCCGGGATTTGAACCTTATGAGTTCTGGATTCTAATCGTTACTTAGCTGACTCTCTAGCTCTGCCCCTGGTCAAGATATATGCTTGAAAGTTTTGTTATTTCTCTCAACCATAGTCGCCATTACCTCCTACATGGCCTCATCAACCAATGGAACTCAAGGACAGGTTCACTGCTTTTATAGGTTACGGAAATCTTTAGTACTTCCATTAGAGCTACATTATTTTAGAAAGTATATGCTCATTTGCAATAGGTGACTTGGGATTGAGTTTCGTGTTTATCTCGCGCACAGGGAAGTAAATCCATCTCTGTCTTTAGGCTCTATTCTTGTGCAGGTGAGTCCAATCCCTTTTATGAGTTCTTTATTAGCCAACTAGAGGAGTTATCTTTAACCAATGACAGATATTATTACACTCTAATTAAACAAGGAACTTCAATTTTCCTTCTTTGAGATGCTCTCACTTGTTCGCGTGGAAAAATCTGTGGCTGTAGATCACTTGGCTTGATCGTTCTCTTGTTTTGGTGGAAGTTCATAGATGCAATAATACTAGTAACTTCTGCAGTTCTTGATGGCAATTTAGTTCTCCGTTTCTGATAATCCCAGTCACAGTGGAGTATTTAGAAGCAGCTCTTACCATATCAAAGAGTATACTCGTAACCAGGAGTCATTAGTACGTCGGTTTCACACCAAATTTACTGTAGTATTATCCACCTTTGTGCTTACGTGGCCTAAAAGAACTTGCAATTAAGATGTGTCATAAAAGGTGTCACATAGTAACTCCAACTTTGAGAGTGCACATCTAGACACCTCAACTCAGTCTTAACTGGCGACTGGACACTCCAACTTGTCTCCCTTGTGACTCGTGGACATTATATGCTGATGTGACGCATAAATTTTGGAGATGCCTAGATGATCATTTTGTAAGTTGGAGTGTTCAATTGACCAAATGGAGACGAGTTGAGGTGTCTAGATGTGTATACTCAAAGATGGAGTTTCACTTGTCTGCTGAGGCCAAGTTTTAGTATCTATTTATGTATTATGCCTTGATATTTCATCATCAAAATCTATATGTTCTGCTTTTGCAGTATTACAATCTGATTGTGTTCACCGCAGCTGATAACCGTTATTTGCTAGTATATATTTTGTAAGTGAATCAATAGAAGGTGTAGTGATTGTTTCATGTGAATTTACTAATTAAGTTACAAGACCAGAAGGTAATACTGGTCATGAGCTTATAATGGTCTGGGAGGCTGTAAGCTCAGACAAAAATCGCGGTTGTGCTATGGTGATGCAATAGTCGCCATATGGGGCTGCTGAGGCAGCATGCTTAGCTTCAAAAATCATTCAAAATTTCTCGTCGAATGAAGTGAAAAATGAGTGATGCATGATTCTTGATTCACGAATGACGGGTGTGTTTAATTTTAAAAAACGTGAGTATACGCTGTAAATTTCTAGTTTAGGGGATTCACATGAACCACCTTGTGCCCCTAGTTCCGCCCCCTGCCAATTGAAACCATCAATAAGGTGAATACTTTCTTGTGTGGTTATAGTCAACATGGTGATCTCCAAAAATATTAAATTTCATATTTTGGTTATAAGTAATCTGTGTTGAAAAGTTTTGGGTTCATCATAAGTGTTGGAATTGATTCAAAGAGTTTATGAAACTAACGCTTAAGATCCATTTTTCCTTTTCTACTTTTGAGAGGATAGAGTGGTTGTTTTCAATAGACGCTCGGCTCAAAAGAAGTGTAATTAGAGTAGAGTAGAAAAGAAAATAACAATTGCAAAATAGAATGACAAACAAAGCAAATGAAGCAACGTGCTATTGTATAAAGCAAAGTACAAGATACTATGAAACCACTTTGACACGATTACTAATAAAAATGAAGTTGGGGCGGGGAGAATAGTCTCTTGCCTCTCCCACATAAAAATAATACTATAATACTTGGATGTTTATGTCTCTCACATCCATCTGAGCATTCTTATCTCTAGTACCATCATTTTTTAAATGTGTGTATTTTTTACGGACTAACACTCTGCACAATACAAAAAGAATAAAATTAAAAAATCAAATGGTATGTATCGTAAGTTAACATGAAATTAAATTGGCCTAATACTTCCATACACTCAAACTTGGTCTCGTCACAAGTAAGCAATTCAACTTTGTGAGTGCTTATCTAGGCACCTCAACTCTTTTTCACTATATCTGTTTAACACTCCAATCCACAAAACGATCATCTAGATATCTTCAAAATTTACTTGAGGATGAGTTGGAGTGTTAGACTGACGGAGGATGAGTTGGAGTGTTAGACTGACGCGTGGAGATGATTGAGATGTGCACTCTCAAAGTTGGAGTACTTATTTGTCAGATGAGACAAAATTTAAATATTTATTTATGTATTATGCCTATTAAAATTAGATGAAATAACCAACCATATCTTCTATAACTATAAGGAGTAATTTGGTTGATATATTCGTTATAGTTGGATTATAATTTATAATGCAAAGATTGTTTATGTGATGATAATAATGAAAGGATTGTTTAAAAAATCGGATTTTATCTCAAATAATTAATCCCACTTTGCTAATATACAATCCATATTTTATTCTATAAAAAATAATAATAAATTAATTCATACATAACTTATATGAATATTATTTAATACCTTCGATGAAACACTATATTATAACTGTGAGACAATTTTTTTTAATGTGATCAATCAAATAATAATTTTTTATGGGGTAAATCCAAGTCAATTATGTGGCTGAATTGGGAAAAGACACGTGGAGGAAGTGTCGAGTTAGATCCAACTCAGCTACGATGTGACATGAACATATCCTCAATCGTGACCGAAGAAATATCCTTAATCGTAACCGAAGAAAGCAACCTTTTCTTGGGTATCTCGAATTCACAATATCTGAGTCCGACATTACACTCATAGGCCCACTTATCTTCGAAGCCACGAGACTTGGCATCTGGCTACACCATGACAAGATAAGAATGAAGCTCAACCGCCATTGAAAGATTCACGATTCTTCTCCCCGTGTCATTGTGTAACAACTGCGTATATGAGTCAGTAAGAGTCTTCATGAAGGTCATATTCCATGAAAACTACTTTCTAGGGTTTGAGCGATAAATAGTCTTCTAGTCATTCGTCGTAAACTCTCTGACATTCTCTTACTCATTGTTTTGTTTATTATCAATGGCATCAAACTTGCGCAATGACACAATCGAATATTAACAATTGGCCTTAGGTTATCTCTAGTTTTTTTTACTTTATTATTTAATATCATTTCATTCTATACTCGTTATTAATCTTGTTCATATAAATTACACATTATGTTAATTCATATATTCTTAAATCACGTCGATAAATTCAACTTTACCACTTTAACAAATTTTCTTTACCAAAATTTTATACAAGGATTAATTATTCCAATACATCAACTTAAAACAAACCCAAAAGTCAACACACTTTTTATCATCTCAAAAAAGTTTTTCCAAATTCTCCACCTAATAATAAAACAACCTAAGAAAAAAAACAAAAAATACAAAATTCACATGTATCGAAAACGACGTCGTAATGAAGAGCTGAGTACGTAGGGTTGGCAGTGAGCTCTACTGTAAGCAGCTGAAAGTCCCCATTTCCAAACCCTAACCTCCATTTCTGTGCGATAAAGAGGAAAATTAATGGCAATTTCAGGAGATTTAAGGGTCTCCGCTACGTTGATTCCATATCCAAAGAATCCACTTCGGACCTCTCTTCCTCCTTCCAAGGTTTGCCATTCATAGCTTAACAATTTCATTTTTTTTAAATGATTTTTAGTGAATATTTTCGTGGGTATTTGTCAATTTGGGTATTTGTTAACTTGGGTATTTGTCAATTTGGGTGTTTATCAATTTGGGTATTTTTTAACTTGGGTAATTGTCAATTTGGGTATTTGTTAATTTGAGTATTTGTTAACTTCTTAAGTAAGTATCTTTATCCCATTATTTCCGAAATCTAAGAGATTGTGTGTTACTGTAATTTGTTAGGGGATATTTATTGTTTTTGGTACCTTTTTCTAAAATTTGTTGATATGGGTTTGCTTTAATTAACTAGTGCAATGTAGTGATGTACTCTTTCATGGTGAAAGATTCATTCTTTTCTCCCAAATCTAAGAGATTAGGCTAGTGTATTTATTTTGTGGAAGTGTTCTCTTTTTGGTTCTTGTTTCTAGGATTTGCTGATATGGGTTTGCTTCAATTGATAAGTATAATGTAGCTAAGGGTGTTGCCTAGTGGGCAATGAAGTGGGTTGAGTACGTTGAGGTCTCAGGTTTAAATCCGGTACAGATAAAAATACTAGGTGATTTCTTCTTATTCGTTCCAATCTTGGTGGATATAGTTATGTGGTACCCGTTGCTAGTGGGAGTTTATAGATATCTTGTGGAATTAGTCAAGATGCATGCAAGTTGGCTCCGATATCATGATTATTCCAAAAAAAAAAAATTTGTTCTAATCTTGATGGACAAAGGTACTTGGTACCCGTGAAATTAGTTGAAGTGTGTGCAAGTTGGCCGGGATAACATGGTTATCCAGAAATGATCTGTTCTAATCTTGGTGGGCAGAGTTTCTTGGTACATGGATGGTAGGAGGTGAAAAGTATCCCGTGGAATTAGTCGGGATGCGGTTAAGTTTGCATGGACACCGTGGTTATTAATAGAAAAAAAAAATTAACCAGTACAATGCACTCTTTTATATTAAAGGATTCATTTGTTTTCCTCCTTGTGGGTTTTGAAGTAATAGTTCTAAGATTGAGCAACTTCAGAATTGAGGGGTTAAGTGCTAGGTATCTATGGTTTTCTTTTAGATGAATAAGTGCTTGGTAACTATGTGGGTTGGTTGTTTCAACCTACTATTGTTTAAGCAGAACTGGGAAGAGTAACTACAGCTTGTTCATTTGATGGAATGGGGGGTGGAATAGGGTGATCGAACATTATCCAAGTAATGGCTAGCTAATTTTTCTAGGGTCTATTTGAGGATGCATTTGGAGCTTTGGGGCTTGTTAGTTAAAGGTTTTGCTTACTAGTTCTCTTTTGGAATGCATGAACATGGATTTACGGTAAGGTTAGGGATCATTGGCGCCCATTGCCTTTGCTTGAAGTCTATATGTACTCACAGACACAGACACGGTAGCTGAAGCTTTTGTAGAAGTATATATCCATACTCTATTGAACATTCTGTTACAAATTTACGTAGTGAGCTTAGAGGTACTCCACACCACTTGCTTATAATCCTGGATCTGCTTTTGTGACAGAAGCTCGGGTAATGGTCCCCTGCTGGTGGGTGAGTATTACGAAAGTTCCAATACAGTTACTGATGACTAAATTATTCCAGTTTTTCCCCCTTTCAATAAGAGTTGATGGACGTTATATTAATCACCAATTTTTTTCTTCTTTACTTCATTTACCATGTTAAGAAAATGAACCCAGGGCCTACTCAACCTCTAAAGCTAGCATTAGGGTGGACATTAAGGTGCAAGACCTTGTATAGAGGTAACAACCCATTCCATCAAGCAATGTGCCCACTCAAGGTGGACATTTGGCTTATGGACAACATAACAAGGGTGTCTATTGGGTAATCCAAGAATAAAGATGAGTTTGGATATTGATGCAAGCCTCATGCTTAGAAGACACTTATCTCATTAAGAGTATTTTTGTAATTGTTAGTTTAGGCTATAAATAAGAGAGAATGGCTCATTTTAGATAGACTATTTTTGGTATGATATTTGAAAGCGTGAAACTCTTGTGAGAGTTGAGATCATGGCCTTTGTTGCTAAACAATGTTGATAGGATTGTTTGCTTGAGGAAATCATTCCTCTTGAGGATATCTCTATAGTATAAATGCTTGTTTGGCATAATAGGAGGTCTTGATTTTAGTATAATCATGGTTGCCTATTAGTCTTAGTATAATCATGGTTGCCTATTAGTCTCATTCTTGTGTCTTGCTTTCGAGGTTTAAATGTTTATCTTGAATATTGAGGAGGTCTTTATTTTCATATAGTATTGGTTGCCTTGATTTTAATTTGTGTCTCTACCTTTCTATAACTTTGTCTTTAATTTCTTGTTTTAGTGATAGGGTTTTCATTTTGCATATTCCAACTCATATCATTTGGTATCAGAATTGAGCTTAGGATCATTCCAACGATTCTAGTATTTGGTTTTACTACAACAACAACAACAAACCCAGTGTATTCCCACAAAGTGGGGTCTGGGGAGGGTAAGATGTACGCAGTCCATACCGCTACCTCTGAAGAAGTAGAGAGGCTGTTATCACAAAAAAAAAAAACGTTTTTTAGAAAAATCCAAAAATTTGATTTTTGATTTTTGAGTCTTCTTGAGTTTCTAATACTAGAATTGGATTCTCTAGTATTATTTGATTCTAGATCTAAGAAACTAGCTTGTTTGATTGGAGAGATCCACCATTGTTGAAGGTGAAGAACTTGAAAACTCATCAAGTAAGTTTGTAGATCTAGGTGAAATTAGAGGCTCTTAAGTATTGAGGTTTGCTCTCCTTCACATTTGGAGTTCAAATCTGAAATTTGAGTGAAAAAGGAGTAGAAATCCATTAGGATTTTGATTTGGGTGTTCTTCATGTTCATGGAGTTGTTCATGACTTGAAGAAATTGCAAATGGGTTTCTAGATTTGAAAATTTTGACTTGGAATTGGAGGTTTAAAGTTGTTGGAGATTATTTCCCAAGACTAGGGGAGTTTAGATCTAATGTTCGAGCTTATTCCGATAAGATTTGAGTGTTCCACCATTGTTGAAGTTTGAGTTTGAAGATATTTGAAGTGGGTTCTCAAATCTGAAATTTGTGGTTGAGTTTTTGGGCTTAAAATTGCTTGGGTTTTGTTCGGGAGCTTGAAAAAGGAGCTTGGGTTTCGAACTTCGTCGAGTTCCGAGTTCGTTTGCTAAAGGGTCAAAATTTGAATGTTCTTGTGTTCTTCATGTTCTTTATATCTTGTTGAGGAAGAACATGCAAAAAAGAGGGCTTGATCCAAAAGGATGTATGAAAAGGGGGTTGTACTTGTTTATGCCAAAGAATATTTCAAAATTCCAAAATAAGAAAGGATAAGGTTCGTACAGTAGGAGAATATCGCAAAAGGGAAAAAAGACAAAGGAAGTACAAGGGTACAATTTCTTGGAAGCTTCCTCAAGTGTCCTTTTGTTGTGCATTGTCAGCTCTTTTGCAAGATTTTTCTCCACCTTTCGGAGCATTTTCTCCATTGAGTTCAACCCAACTTCTTCCCAAATAAATATTTTAGTCCAATTATTGGTACAAAGGAGTTGGAAGAAAATTCAAATGTTCAAGTGTTTCTCATCCCAAGGTGGTAAAAAAGATCTTTCATGTGAGCTTCAAGGTTTGGATTCGAGGATGAATCCTTTTCAAGAAAGGGAGAATGATGTCAGTCGAGTTTCATCAATATCATGAAGAATTAAAGCTCAAGAACATGCTAAAGTGGAAGTACAAGGAATAAAGGCCAAAAAAAGAGAGGAAAAGGCTATGAATGCAAAGTGGCTATTCTTGACATGCAAGTCTCATGCTTAGAAGACCCTTATCACATTAAGGGTATTTTTGTAATTACTAGTGTAGGCTATAAATAAGAGAGAATGACTTATTTTAGACTAGTATTTTGATATGGTGAATTTATGGGTGTGTTTGGTATGAAGGAAAATGTTTTCCATGGAAAATTTTTTCTTGGAAAACAAGTTGATTTCTTGTTTTTCGATGTTTGGTTGGTGGATGGAAAATATTTTCCGGAAAATATTTTATAGTGTTTGGTTGGTGAATGAAAAAGTATTTTTCAAAAAATACATTTTAATTTGAGCTAAAGCGTAAAAATACATTTTAGAAAAATAATTTGTGATCTCAAAAAATATTTTTTTAGGGTGTGTTCAATATGAAGGAGGAGAAATATGTTCTAGAAAAATGAGTTGTTTCTTACTTATATTTGTGTGTTCATTATGCAAATTGGATAAGTATATGTTTTTTAAAAGTATTTATATTTAACAAAAACAATGAGAAAAAATATGATAAAAAAAGGTGTGATAAGAAAAAAGTTTTAATTTTTTTTTTAAAAACAAATTAAAAACATTAATTTTGTTTTTGGAGAGGGGTAGGTACGTGGGGGTGGGGGTTGTCAAAATAGGTAGTAAGGGTGGGTAAGAAAATAATTTTAATTTTTTAAAAATAAATTAATTTTTTGGGGGAGGGGGGAAGGGGGTTGGGGGCTAGTATAGCGTGGGGGTAGGGGTAGGGGAGTATGAGTCGTGTAAGAAAAAAAAATTTGAAATATTTTTTTTGAATGGGGGTAGGGGTCGGGGCAGGGGAGTGAGGGTGGGGTAAGGAAAAAATTGAAATTTTTTTACAAATAAATTTAAAAAATTTAATTCTTTTTGAAGGGGGAGGGGGGAGGAGGTTGGTAGGGTGGTCTGGTAAGGGAGGTAAGAAAAAGTTTGATTTAAAAAAAAAATTAATTTTTTTTTTTTGGAAAGAGGAAGGGAGTAGGGTTTTGGGTTTTGGGTAAGGGGTGAGGTAACGAAAAAATTTAAAATATTATTTTTAATAGGGGTGGTAGGGGGCGGGGGGGGGGTGGGGGTAGGGGATTGAGGGTCGGAATAGGGATGAGTGATTTTGAGAGTTATATGAATATTTCAACTTAAGAGTGAGGTTGAAAGAGTTTTGGAAAATGTTTTTCTTACTTTTTGAAGGGAAGTCATTTTCCTTAGATTTAATGAAAATGAGTTGATTTGGAAAACATTTTCCAAAACCTTTAAGCCAACCAAATATGAGAAAATTGGAAAACATTTTCCAGAAAATGTTTTCCTTCATAACAAATACACCCATAAGTGTAAAAATCTTGAGATAGTTGAGGCTAAGGTCATAGTTGCTAGGAAATGCTAATGAGATTGCTTGCTTGAGGATATCATTCCTCTTGAGGGTGTCTCGATTGCATAGGTGTTTGTTTGGATTTCTTAATAGGAGGTCTCGGTTTTCGTATAGCCTCGATTGCCTATTAAATCCTTACTTGTGTCTTGCTTCTAAGGTTTAGATGTTTATCTTGAATATTAAGGAGGTCTTTACCTTCATATAGTATTGGTTGCCTTGATTTCAATTTGTGTCTCTACTTTCTATCCTTTTATCTTTAATTTCTCGTTATAGTGTTAGGGTTTATCATCTCAAAAATCATCTATCTAAAATTAGCTATTCTCTCTTATTTATAAGCCTATACTAATAATTACAAAAGTACCCTTAATAAGATAAGGGTCTTCTAAGCACGAGGCTTGCATCATTCTCCCTTTCTTGAAAAGGATTCATCCTCGAATCCAAACCTTGAAGCTCACATGAAAGATCTTCTTTACCTTGGGATGAGAAACACTTAAACATTTGAATTTCCTTCCAACTCCATTGTAGCAAAACTTGGGCTGAAATATTTATTTGGGAAGAAATTGGGCTGAAATTCATGGAGAAAATGCTCTAAAAAGGTGGAGAAAAAACTTGAAAATTATCCCAAAATACACAACAAAAGGACACTGGAGGAAGCTTTCAAGAAATTATACCCTTGTACTTCCTTGTCTTTGTCCCCTTTTGGAATATTCTCCTTTTGTACTAACCTTAAAATTTCTTCATCTGGAATTTTTGAATATTCCTTGACATAAACAAGTACAACCCCTTTTTCATACACTCCTTTGGATCAAACCCTCTTTTTTGAATGTTCTTCCTCAACAAGATATGAAGAACACAAGAACATTCAAATTTTGCACCTTAAGCAAACGAACTCGGAATTTCCTCAATGCATTGATTCATTTGAGCATGCACTGTTAGCAACTTTGGTTAGTTGTTGCATCCCTTAACAGTTAACATGTTAACCTGCACCAACGTCAGGCCCGGTCTTGTTGATCGTGACCTCTTCATAACACTTACTATGGTTCCCCATAACTGCAAAGTTGAGGACTGAGTGGAGACTCTGATGCCAAATATTTATGTTTGCGGCAAATTAGAGAAGCTGGCTAGGTCCTATTTAAAAGAGAAAGCAAGACTGATTGGTGCCTTCTTGGTCTTCATGTTCTCTCCCAGGATAATAACTGGGCCCTAAGATGAGATTCACAGTTCGACTGGTCTTTCATTCTGTTTGGTACCGGGTCAATTGGTTCTCTAAAGTTGCTTCCTTGATTTCTAGTTTTAGTTCAATATCGTCTTTCCTTTTCTCTCTTTGGATAGTAGAGCCCTAGCTAAATATGAGATGCTGTGTCCAAGATGGATTCAGATGTGCTCAAGCTCAAGGTGTAAAATATTCATGGTTATATGGTTGCATAAATTGTGTCCATGCGTGCTCTGTGTAAAAAGTACTTTGATCTCCGACTCGTTATTGGATATGCTTATGCCATATATTTATTCATTGATTCACCTGAATTTATTGTTTAATTCGAATGTGGTGCCATATGTTTTCCTTGATAGATGAGAGAAGCTAGAAGATGGTTATGTTTACTTATTCCCCCAACTCAAATCTTATGCCAATATCCTTTTAAGTGCATTTTCTATATCTTTTGAACGGTACCACTTGCAAAGATTGGCTTATTGGTAATCCATGCTTGAAAGTGGATTTTAACATCTGCATCTCTACGTCTGTTTTTTACTTCAATTCTGTCCAGAAAATTTTAAGCATTGGGAAATAATGGTTCTTACAAGCTGTGAAGTGCAATATGTAGGAAAGTGTATTCGTCCTAGCATCTTGTAAACAGTTTCATAAATGTACCTAGATATTTGTGTTGTGTTCTCCCATTGTTTGTATTCTGAAAATGAAAGATAATTTCTTGCACATTGCAGGTAGATTTTAGTGCCTTTCTTAACGGTGGATCTAGTTCCACTGAGGTGTTGCCCAAATGGTCTCGTGTAGCATCTGATAGCCATAGCTTACGATGCCACTCAAGAAAGCCTTTTGGGATCCTTGGAGACTATAAAGTATCAGCAAGTTCCATCAGCCAGGAATTTGATAATTTACTCCTCAATGCTATCGGCATGAGCTTTTTTGAGCGCCTAAGCTTGGCTTGGAAGATAATGTTTCCACCATCCCCTTCGGCAAGTAATTCTGCTGCTAATATTGCTAAACAACGCCTGAAGATGATTCTCTTCTCTGATAGATGTGCTGTCAGCGAAGAGGCCAAACAGAAGATTGTAAGCAACGTCATTAGCGCTCTCTCTGATTTTGTGGAAATAGAATCGCAGGAAAAAGTACAGCTTAGCGTCTCAACGGATCCAGACCTTGGGACAATCTACTCTGTCACGGTGCCAGTCAGACGGGTGAGATCAGAATACCAGGTAGAGGATCCAACTGGAACAATAACTAACATCGACTACAAAGACACTGGAGATAGTTCTGGTTCAGTTGATGTCAAGTTCGACTTCTATATTCCAAACGAGAATTTCGATGAGTATGGTAATGTGAAACTTTGACATGCCTTTGGCTAACAGGAAAGAGGGTTGAAGTGTCTTGTTTGTCTGGCGTTTAATAATTTATTTATTTTTCCATTTTTAAACATACTAGTAGGTGGTCCTCCAAATGTCCTTGTCAATCGACTTAAAAGTGCTGTAAATATCTGAAAATCCCATTTGGAGATGTTTGCTAGTTACGGTTACAATCTAAAGTGGCTTTTGTAACAAGTTGTTCCATGTACCATTGTTTTTAGCAAAGGGTGAATCCTCAATGCATTTTTATTTGTGAAAGAGTCCTCTTTGCAAGAAAGATATATTGGACAAAGCAACAGAGGTAAGAGAATGGCAAAAGTATTGAGGTCGTTTAGTGATTGGGATGAGATAGACAAGGATATTTCAAGGTATTGACTATCACAATAACAAAAGTTGGTTTTTAATTTGGACAAGATTTGAGTGTTGAAATCGTATTCATCATGGATGAACAATGAGATTTGAGTTTTAATTTTTAAGTGGATCTGGCGAACGGGTCAAAAGAGTTTAAATGAGTTAGTAGATGTAATTGAAAAAAAAAGGTGTCGTCACCTAAGCTTGAAAGGTGAGACATTGGAATTTAACGTGTTAGAATTGGAGGCGAATATGAAGAAATTTTTTTATCCTGTGTGAGATATAGATAGTGTCAGTTGTATGATTCCTACACTTGACAAGTGTCCATTGTGGGACATAGATTTTACCCTACACCCACTTTACTCCTAATCCAACTAGAGATCATATTAAAAAGTTGAAATGACAGCAGCAAAATGAATTGAAGAACGGTGCATTGCATTTTTATTAATTACGTGTTTATGGCTGCAAACTTACGTAATTAGGTGTTGGTGGAAATTGCTTTTAGTTACTGTACAACTATTTTTTAATAAAATAAATTATTTAGATTAGGATAAATTTGAATTTTGAATTTTAACTAGGTTGTTAGTTTGTTTAGTTAGTTAAGATATTTTAGGTTATTTTAAATTTTGAATTTATGTTTTGTTTGTAAGTTGGCTATTTAAAATTTTCATGTGCTTAAGAAAAATCATTGAAATACATTGAATGTCATTGAAAGCTATTGAAATATTTCAATCCATTGAGAGTCATTTTAACTCATTTTGCTGCCCCATCTTTTCTAAAAAAACAACAGGTGTTCTTTTCTTTATGATTCTTTTATAGATGGTTTTGATAGATTTCAATGCTACAGGAAAATGATGAAATTGCTTAGAGAGGATGAAATTGCTTAGAGAGGGATTAGAGGACGAATTAATTTAATATTGTTAGATTTTAACTGTAAGAATGTTAAAATAGGAATAGTGAGGCAAGAATTTAGAGGTGTTCACGGAAAGAATTAAAAACTGAAGAAAAAATCCAACATTTTTTGGTTTTGATCCTTTTAAAAGTTTACTATACATATTATTTTGGCATACTACATAAATATGATCCTAAATTTGAGATTAAATTATAACATTGACCTTAAATTCTGATAGTGCATAAGACTTTTAACTATTCAAAACCTGAGTAAATAAACACCCCGATCCTATGTGGCAAAATGCGTGTTGTACACGCAAAACAGCGTGCGTCCAGCTTAAAATCTGAGCCTTTCAACGGTAAAAACTAGTAAAATGACTAAAATGCCCTTACTAATTCCTTTTTATATATTTAAATGACTTTTTCCTATTATTTTTTCATTATTTTCAACTCATTGATGAAAATGACATCTATTTTCTTTTGTTATTGCGGAAAAAGAGCAATATTGAAGATTTCTTAATTAGGTGGGTTAGCCTCAATTTAAGTTATATAATATATCTAAATATGATTTATTTTAAATATTAAATTAAAGATGAAACTATACTAATAATAATTTTTTTATAGTTTTAATAAAGCGTTATTAAAATGTTATTAAGGGCAGTAATAGTAGTATATTAAATTAACGTTATTAAATTAATGTTATTAAAATGTTATTAGTAAAACGTTATTAAGGGCAGTAGTATATTAATTAACGTTATTAAATTAACATTATTAAATTAATGTTATTAAAATGTTAATAATAAAACGTTATTAAGGGCAGCAGCAGTAGTATATTAAATTAACGTTATTAAAAAATTATTAAATTAATATTATTAAAATATTATTAAATTAACATTATTAAAATATTATTAAGATGAAAATTTTATTAAAATATTATTATTATTAATAATAATGATAATAATGGTAATAGTAGTAGTATTATATTGATAGAATATAGTAGTAGTAGTAGTTGACTTCTAGTAGTAGTAGTAGTTTACTTCTAGTCAGTGCAGTCAATCTCGATAAGGATAAATTAGGTGTTTGTCTTTATAGTAATCGAATTTTTGGTCATTACTTCTAGTTTTATTTGCATTTTGTTTTTTAATTTTAATGATGCCAAGAATTTAGTAAAAAAACATGAATCTCAACCCTTTTGGAAGTAATTACTTGTGTTCTAATTTTTTCAATATTATGGTAATAATTCCTGATTCAGTTATATGGATACATCACATTCTTCTGGATACATTACTTAAATCATGGATGTCAAACGAGTCGGGCCGGGCCAACCCGGAACCGGCCCTTCCATTTTAACCGGGTTGAGGGCCGGTTTTGACACTATCCAGGCCGGGTCGGGCCAAACAGTAAAAAAATTAAAACCCACCCTAACCCGGCCCACTTAACCCAATCCAGTAAAAACCACCAAAATCTGGTCAAATCCGATTAAAAACCGGTCAAACCCGTTTAAAAAATAAATAAAAAATTCAATATACACTATATACACTCCAATATACACTATATACACTCCAATATACAATATATATTTTTAAAAAAATATATAAACAATTACACATATATACGTACCATTCAATATATAATTATATATGACTATACGTACTACTTTAAATAAAACATATGCTATAATAGTATAATATATATATATACACTACAATATATATATATATATATATATATATATATATATATATACTAATTTATAAAACATATATACATTATACGTTAAATATATACTACTTTAGAAGATATATACACATATATATGCACCATTCAATATATATGTACTACTTTAAATAAAATATACACTACAATATACATATATATATATATACAACAATATGTATATATATAGTTACATACTAATTTATAAAACATATACACTTGTATACTTTAAAGATATACGTCTATAGAAGATATATACGCATATATACGCACCATTCAATATATATGTACTACTTTAAATACAGTATATACTACAATATATATATATATATATACTTACATACTAATTTAAAAAACATATACACTTGTATACGTTAAATGTATACTACTTTAGAAGATATATACACATATATACGCACCATTCAATATATATGTACTGCTTTAAATAAAATATATACTACAATATACATATATATATATACAACAATATATATCTACATATATAGTTACATACTAATTTATAGAACATATACACATGTATACGTTAAAGATATACGTCTATAAAAGATATATACACATATATACGCACCATTCAATAAGATGTACTACTTTAAATAAAGTATATACTACAATATATATATATATATATATATATATATATATATACTTATATACTAATTTATAAAACATATACACTTGTATGCGTTAAAGATATAAGTCTATAAAAGATATAAACACATATATACGCACCATTCAATATATATGTACTACTTTAAATAAAGTATATACAACAATATATATATATATATATATATATATATATATATATACATACATATGTATATGTGTGTGTGTGATAGTTAATTAATAATATATTAAAAGTAAGTTTTTAATTTAAACTAGAAATTCATTTTAAATCATTTTAAATCAATATATAGGTACTACTTTAAATAAAATATATACTACAATATATATGTATATACTATGTATGTATATGTATATATATATAGTTATATACTAATTTATAAAACATATACACTTGTATACGTTAAATATATACGTCTATAAAAGATATATACACATATATACGCACCATTCAATATGTATGTACTACTTTAAATAAAATATATACTACAATATACATATATATGTATTACAATGTATAGATGGTTATATTATACTAATTTATAAAACATATACACTTGTATACGTATAATATATACATCTATATAAGATATATACACATATATACGCACCAATCAATGTATATGTACTACTTAAAATAAAATATATACTACAATATACATGGATTACCATACATAGATAGTTATATTATACTAATTTATTAAATATATACACCTGTATACGTTAAATACATTCATCTATATAAGATATATACACGTGTATACGCACCATTCAATGTATATATACTACTACTTATAAAATATGCTACATTATATATACATTACAATATATATAGATATACTTATATATTAATTTATAAAACACATACACATGTATACGTTAAATATACACTTCTATAGAAGATATATGCACAAATATAAAAAACATATACTACTTAATATAATAAATTAATAATATTTGGTAGTAAATTAATAATATATTAGAAGTAAGTTTTAAATTTAAAGTAGAAAACTAGAAATTTAGTTTAAAATTTTAAATCGTTAAATAAAAAAATATAAAAAGCAAGGACTAAGGAGTGAATGAATTTGAGGAATTTTATTGATTGCAAAATGATCCAAAATTTATAATTTACATGAATGAAAAATCTATAAATTATGCATTATTCTTTCCAACTCATTCATGTTAATATTAATGGGAACTTGCATAGGATAGTCGAAGTCAACGGGGGCAAAACCATGCATTGAACTTGATTCTGCTGAGTTCTCCCATGAAGTCATAATTTCTTCAAGTTTCAGCTCGTCGCTCGGCTCCGGTTTCATTCCTTGGTTTCTTCTTTCCGCTCTAATCCAATCTCTGAGTCAAACTAGAACATTCATTGCATTGCTTCCCAATGAGTGTCGGTTGTCTCCAAGCTGCTGTCGTCTCTGACTAACGGTGCTCTCTAATGCAACGGTTGACATTGGAACATTCAAGATATCTCTAGCTAATCTTGAAAGCACAGGATATTGTGTTTCATTACTCCTCCACCAATCCAACGTGTTGATCCGTCGTCTGCGATCCTCTGGTGCCGTCCGAAGATAATATTTCAGCTCTTCCCGATAAGTTGATGTGTAAGTTCTCTCATCAACACTATTCCAACAATTTAAATCATAAAACGAATCAGAAAAACCACTATGTGCCAGCCTTTTAGAAGATGATGGATCCTTGGGAGGATGAGGAGCGACAGTTGGAGTGATATTTGTAGGTATGGCTAAATCAAATAAATCAACATAGTGATTATATAATTTTTCTATGTAATCCTTTGCATCAGCCGTAGCCGTCCACAAATCAGGTTGCATCTACCGCTAGTAATTCGCTTTTTACCACCACTACCGCTTTCGGGACAAAAAATTTTAACACCTTTAGTAGCGCGGTTTCTTAATTTATCCATAATATAAATTAAATTAAACTAAAAATATTCAAAATGCATAAATATAATAAAATTAAATATTAAACAATTAATACAATAAATAAAAATTAAACGTAAGAGATGGAACGACAATACCAAATTTTGGAAGTATCCGAAGGTTGCGACTTTAGAAACTTCCGCTCGTACTTTGTAAACAAAAAATTAAAAAATTAAAGTGAACACTTTAAGAAATTAAACATATTGAATATTTGAGAATTGAGAATTGAGAATTGAGATTTGAGAGAGAATGAGATTTGAGAGAGTGAAAAATTGTGTGAAAAATGAATTGAAGTTGTAGGGTATGTATAGATTTTTTTTGGGATTAAAAAATATTTTTTAAAGTTATTTTTTTTTTTTAATAAATGGGCCCAAACTAGCCGTTTGGACCCAAAAACGGCTATATAGCCGTTGGGCCAACGGCTAGTTTGGCCCAAAATCTTTTTTTTTTAAAAGGTATCCGAGCCGGGTTAGTTGGGCCCATTTTAAAAAAATAACCGGCCCGGGACCCGAAACCCTAAAGCCCTAGGGCTTACCGGTCCGATCAAACCGGGCCGGGTTAGTTACAAGGGCCGAATTGGGCTGGGTCGGCCCGGCCCACTTGACACCCCTAACTTAAATTTACACGGATACATTTCATCCCACACGGATGCATCACATTCTTTCAGATATATCACTTAATTTTACATGGATACATCAAATTCTTATTCAAGCTTTTAAGTGAAATCATGAATTTATATAATTATTTAAGGGTTGGAATTTTAAATAGTTATGATAAATTATATAGTGAAATGATGTAATTTTTTCAATAATGTATTAAAAATTCAAAATAGCTTGTACTTCTTTAATTAATTATAATTGTATAATTCAAATACCATCATCAAGATATATACGGCTAAATATTTAATTATTTGCATAAAAAATTGTTTTAAGAAATTTTATTTATATTCATTAAAAATGACTAAATTTTTTGAAGATGTATAATTTATTTTTTTTGAAAAAAGTTTCATATATAACTTGATTAAATGTTTGTACTTCTTCTTTCTTAAAGAGTTATTGATTTTGTAATGTTTATTTAGAAATTACTAAAATTGAATAACCAAAAAACTAATCAAAGCAATAAAAAACCTTTTAATTAGTTTGATTTGATTTTAATATTTAAAATACAATTTATTCAATTTGATTTTGTTTTACTGAAAAATTGACTTTATCAAACCGCGAATGCTCCTACAACAAATATTGACTTCCACTTATGTGAATGAAAATGTTAAGTAAATACAACAACAACAACAACAACAACAAATCCAGTGTATTCCCACCTAGTGGGGTCTTGGGGGGGTAAGATGTACTCAGTCCATACCTCTACCTCTGATGAAGTAGAAAGGTTGTTTCCGATAGACCCCCGGCTCAAGACACGAGATACCACACAAATACATAGTAAAGCACAGAAGCAGATTACATAACATAAATACGGCACCCATAAGTAATATAAAACAGAGAAAAGCAAAGGAAAGCACACAGATTCGTAATAAAACATGGAACACGGAAGACGGAATCATAACAGGAATAAAACCCCCACCAAGTAATTCCCTACACTAGCGACCCAAACTGGCTCTAATCCTCTGCCGAAATTCGCGCCCTCCAGACCTTCCTATCTAGGGTCATGTCCTCGGTGAGCTGTAACTGTTCCATGTCCCGCCTAATCACCTCGCCCCAGTACTTCTTCGGCCTACCCCTACCCCGCATAAAACCATCCAACGCTAGCCTCTCACACCTACGGATCGGGGCATCCATGCCCCTCCTCTTCACGTGTCCGAACCATCTCAATCGTGCTTCCCGCATCTTGCACTCCACTGAAGTCACACCAACCTTCTCCCGGATAGTCTCATTCCGAACTCTATCCCCTCTAATCAGTCCACACATCCATCGCAACATCCGCATTTCTGCCACCTTCATTTTTTGGATGTGGGAGTTCTTAACTGCCGTGACTCCTGTAACCCTGCATACAAGCTCTCAAAAGCGGCCTTCTTAGCTGCCGTGACTGCTGACTTCGGCTCCTTCCTCGCTAGCTTGTACTCTTTCCTATTTACTCGCTTCTCCTCTTCGTCCTTACTTTCCACCAACTTAGCATACGCCCCTTTCTTGGTCCCCACTTTCTTCTCCACCTCTTCATTCCACCACAAATCCCCCCGACGGTGCCCGACCCGGCCCCTAGAAACACCCAACACCTCACTTGCATTCTCCCTGATGCACCTTGTCGCCCTGTCCCACATACTATCCACGTCCCCCCTACACTCCCACACCCCCATTCCCGCCAACCTCTCCCCTATCTCCCACGCATTCACTGGCGTCAGGCCGCCCCACTTAATTCTCGGTCTACACTCCTTAGTCCTCCTCTTTCTATTCTTCTTTATACCCAAATCCATAACCAAGAGCCTATGCTGGGTCGAAAGATTCTCACTCGGGATGACTTTACAGTCCTTACACAACGCCCTATCCCCTTTCCTAAGCAACAAAAAGTCAATCTGAGTCCTGGCTACCGCGCTTCGAAAGGTGATCAGGTGCTCGTCCTTCTTCGGGAAGCCCGAGTTCACCACCACCAGCCCAAAGGCCCTCGCAAACTCCAGTAGGGTCGCCCCCTCGTCATTTCTCTCCCCAAAACCAAAACCACCATGCACGTCACCAAAGCCTCCCGGTAGCGCCCCGATGTGCCCGTTGAAATCCCCTGCTACAACAATCTTCTCCGAACTAGGCACGCCTCTCACCACCTCCTCTAAAGCCTCCCAAAATCGCATCTTCTCCTCCCCCTCCGATCCCACTTGCGGCGCATAAGCACTACACACGTTCAGGGTAAACCCCCGAACGACCAACTTAATAGTCATCAACCTATGGTTGATCCTCTTCACCTCCACTACCTGACCTCTAAGCTCTTCATCTACTAAGATGCCAACTCCATTCCTACGCCTGTCGCTCCCAGAGTATCACAGCTTGTAACCATCCATATCCCTAGCCTTAGACCCTACCCACTTGGTCTCTTGGACACACGCAATGTTGATCCTCCTCTTCCTAAGAATCTTCACAAGCTCTATGGACTTACCCTGAAGGGTCCCTATATTCCAAGACCCAACCTTCAGCCTACCGTCCCGCCCTCTACTACCCCCCCTCCCCACGGCCAAACCTTGGCCCCCCTCCCACTCCCGCCCTCTGCTCATCCCTGCCCCCACCACGGCCCCACTCCCCAACCCCCTCGGACATGACCCTATCCACCCATTACCGCCCACAGCCACAACTACACGAGAGTATAGGAAAATATACAGATATACACGGTGGTAGTATCAAATCAGCAACAAGGAAATACAAGACTCACACAAATTCAAAGGAATACTCCCGAAACAAAACTATACTCAATTAGGGGGCAAACACCACCGGACTCAACACCCACCGCCCCAAATACAGGTTCCCAGCCAATAACCCAATCCAAAGCAGTGAAAGAAACGACCACAGCAACAACAACAACAGACAACAGACAATGTCCACAAATTCCTCGCAAGTCAAGGTACAGGGGCTACTACTAGCATAATACTAAGAATGGAATATGAAATAATGAAATAAAATGGAATATGAAATAACGAAAATAACAAAGGTTAGAAGTCACCGGATTACGCTTGGAGCTGCGGTTGCTGGAGACGGAGCGGCGGGTGGCGGCTGGAGACCGGGCGGCGGCTGGTTGGCTGAAGGCCGAGGTGGGGGGAGGGCTGGTGTACCCCGCTGGGAGGGGGGGTACGGACAGGACAGGTAAGGGTGGGGGGTGGGGGGGCCGGCGATCGGGTCGGCGCCGGGGACCGGAGGTCGGGGCCGGCGGTCGGGTCGGGTCGGCGCCGAAGGTTAGCGACGGCGTCGGGGACCGGGGACCGGTGCGAGAGGGAGGGTGAGAGGGTAGGGAGAGAGAGAAAGAGAGAGCCGTTTGGGCGGCGCCGGGGGCCGGAGGTCGGGCCCGGAGATCGGGCCGGGTCGGCGCCGACGGTCGGCGACGGCGACGGGGGCCGGTGATCGATGCGAGCGAGAGAGAGGGTTGGGGGAGGAGTAGAAAGTGGGGGAGGAGTAGAAAGTGGGGCCCAATTACCACTTGGCAAAGTATGAGACTATCTAATACAACTATTATCTGGCTCGTAATATGTGTATCTCATCCATGATAAAATTTTCGAATATGAATAGTTAACAAGAGCAAATGACCCTAAAGTTGGATGCAAAAGGACAAATATGTCAAAAAGGTATACTGAAAAACAAATATAACATATTCGTAAGAGTACAAATACAAATATAACTTTTTTCCAATTAAAATACTATATAATTGGAACTTGTAAATTTAATTTGCAGATGAATTTAAGAGACATAGAGTGTCTTTGGTACGAAAAAAATCAAAAAATATTTTCTCATCTCAAATATTTAATTGAACAAATTTTTTGAAAAATATCTTTCTCTGAAAAAGACAAAAATGTCCCCATCCCTTGACCATTCCGCCCACTCCACTCTAGAACCACCACTCCCACCTCAACTTGCTCACACAATGTTTTGCTAATTACATAAACATAGTCTCGAGATAATGTTTTTTTCTTACTCTCCATTCGCCAAAAATTTTTAAAAAATTAAGTAAAACCCCAATAATTTCCCAACAAAATATTTTCTATCCCACCAAACACACCCATAGAATGAGACCCCCATTTAAAAGTCAGGTGGTCAACAACAACATTTCAAAAACTAGGAAAAATTTTGCTAGCAAATTAGGCGGGAAAATTTTCAAATTTTTTCTGAACACTCCGATAATACTGAATTTGGAGAATTTCCCATTTTTAGTTAGGGTTAACAGTTGACACTGAATTTGGAGAATTCCGTAACAATGAATAATACTGTTTCATTGAATTTGGATAACCCAATTCGGGATGCAATTTCAAGAATTCGATTCGCACCACATTCGAATAATCTGCTTATTTCTTCTTGGGATTCTGTAAGTATAACAAACCCCCTTTAATTTCCTCTATATATTGTTCTTCTTTTTTTGGTTTTGTATGTATCGATTTGAGTTCATTTGGATGACAAAATTGAGTTGTTCGGATAGTAAGCACACTTCACCTCACACTCTGAAGTTGTGGGTTTGAGTTACCAAGGAAGTATGTAGGTGGGAGCTCATAGCAAGAGGTTAAAATAAAAAAATAAGTTCATTTGGATGGCAAGATGGGGTTACTTTGGATGTTAGGCATCCTCCACCTCCGACACTGAATTGTGGGTTTGAGTCATCACCAAGGGGGCACAAAGGGTGGGAGCTCCAATGGAGGGTTTAAAAGAAAGGTTCATTAGGATGACCAAATGGAGTTCGAGTCACCAACGAAGCACAAAGGGTGGGAACTCTTATGTAGGGATTAAAGAAAAAAGTTCATTTGGATGACTACATAGGGTTGCTCTGAAGGTAAGCAGTAAGCACCCTCCACCTCCAACTCTGAGGTAGTGGATTCGAGTCATGAAGCACAGAGGGTGGGAGCTCGTAGGGTGAATAAAAAAAGAGTTCATCTGGATAAAGAAGAAAATTGGCTGCAATTTTATACTAGTTGGGTTCAGATATATAATCCTCTAATTTCATTCCTTCCAATTTGCGGGGTTTTAGGGGTTTCTACATTTTGTATTATTAATCTCTAGTTCGTTTACGTATGTTATGCAAAATAATTTATTTGTAGAGTCTTCGATTGTACGATGTTGATAGCTCTAAGCTCCGAATGGAAGCTCCCGGTGAAGCTGCACTTCTTGATTGCTGTTTTGAGAGCGAAAGGGTGTGCTTTAGTGCTGCTTCTGATGGTTCAGTTAACAGGTTTCTGGTCCTGGTTTCTACTTGGGTAGTTTCTCTTGTCAAATGTTATTTTACCAAGTCTCCCTACCCTGCACTAAGAGCACATAGTGCACAGGATAAGCCCTTTCATTCTGTGTTGCATTAACTGAAACGGAAAACTTTTCATGTGAGTAAAGAAAAAAAAAAAAAGGAATAAAAGAAGCTTATATGCTGAGCTTAGAGCTAGAAGCAGTTTTTCTCATGTTTTCTGGCACATTCTCTGGGGAATGCATTGCAAATCTTATGATCTTGACCTTAGGGTCTTTTTTTGGATTGTCCTTCTTCCTAGGTATGATTTGGGTTCAGGCATTAAAGCCTCTGTGGGAAATCATGGTGATTTAGCAACCTGTGTTGAATATTCTGCCGAAACATGTAAGATATTGATAACTCTGAAAATTCAATATGGTGACTTCTTGACTTATTTCATTAAAAATTGCCTTGGAGAAGGTTATCAAAAAATTTTGCCTTGGAGAAAGACAACTCATGTTATTCAGCGCAATGATTGCAGTGAATTTTAGGTGTTTGCAAGTTTCAAAGCTAATGGATTTTTCATAAGCTAATTGATGTATTAAGCAGAATAATTCTATTACTCCCTCTTTTTCAATTTGTTTGTCTGTTTTCGACTTGACACGAATTTAAGAAAGTAAATAAAACTTTTGAATTTTGTTTTCTTAAATTAAATATATGTAAAATGAACCAAAAGGCCCTTTTTTGTGCTCTTAAACATGCTACATGGAAAGTTGGAATTAAAGAGTTGCCAGAAAAGGAAGAGACATTCCTTTTGAAACGGACTAAATAGGAAAGTAAGACAAACAATTGAAATGGAGGGAGTGATACATATTCCTAATGTAGAGGATCTATTAATCAGTTTCTTTGTTGGGGAATTTGATTTTTTTGGATATATGTTCAACATAATGTGTCAAAATGGAGAGGACACTGACTGTTCTGCCCACAAGTTTGATGCTTTAAGGGTATGAATATTCAGTCAAGTTTCTCTCGTTAAATTTCTTTTTTTTTTATTTGTAGGTCAAATAGTTACTGCTGGTTGGGATAGAAAGATAAATTTTTGGGATGCTCGTTCAACACAATCTCATGGATTCTTGAACAGCTTAGTTTCAGATGTGGAGTCAATGTCACTATGTGGATTAAATTTGATGTTTTCTGCTGGCTCCTCAGTTAATATATATGACATACGAAGTTATAAGACATCAGTTCACACGAAAGGCATCAAAGTAAAATGTATACGGCCAATTTTTAATCCTAAAGGTACTCTTACCAAAATTCTAGTATCAACTATCTTGTGATTTCATGGCCCCAATCACACACCCCTTCACCCCATTGAATTAAAAAGAAAAAAGAATACAAAAGATTTAAGTGTCTTCTTTAAAGTTGATGAATAGTTCTATATAAAGATCTCTGTTATGCATACAAGTATTTCATTATAAGGTGGATTCCCTAATCTGGCAGCAAGCACTAGGACATACAATTCTCAGTTAGGAATTGCTACAGCCTGTTAACAAATCAATCAGGTTAATGGAGGCTTCTTGGCCATGGGAGACTTAAGGCTCCTATTAAAGTACCATGCTTTGGGCGGGTTGCAACATGGGGGGCATGTTTAACACAGAATAATCTGCAAAAGAGGGGTTTTGTATTATGTAATCGATGCTACGTGTGTCAAGAAGATCAATGAACAGTTGAGAACCTGTTTATCCATTGCAGAGCTGCCTGGTATTACATGGGTGATGCCTCAGAATTTAAAATGTCTATTACAAGGTGGGCAACAACAGGTTACTCACGACGTTAACAAGTAGATATGGATGACTATGCCATTTTGCATTTTCTAGACAATATGGCTGGAAAGGAACAAGGCCTTTTAAATCTCCTATTTCTGGAGTCTAAGGTAGCTGTTTGCAGAATTTTTTCTTCTGGTGTTGAAGTAGTAGTTCAATAGGCAGTTTGAGCCAATTAATGGATTTCCTGGGTTTGTTTGGAAGAAAAATCTAGTGGTGTGTATTTCTTTCTAATGCTTTATGTTGTTTTTGTAACCTTTTAGTACCTTCTTGGTACCCTTATAAGAAAAGGTACTTCACTGCAAATGGTGTAGTCAATGACATACTTGAGGCGAGATTAAGCCTTGAAATTATACCAAACCTAGGTATAAAATAGGTTGTTTGCTTCACCCAACTTCGCTGGTGCTTTGGTTTGGTATTTATATGTATCTTTCCCGTCAATTGTGCCTTTCTGCATTAAAAGCCCCTGCTTTATTAGCGCTTTGAGTTTAAAGCCCCAATAGATCTGTGCTTCTTTTTTCTCTTCCTCTTTTCACCTTTGATAACATGACCACAGAAGGGAACCATAAAAAGAAAAGATTGCAGAATGGTATAATTATGTTGGTTTTTTTCAGTCTTTTGTATTTTCCATATTATATTGGCTAGACTGCACTGTGTATGTTGTATTATATTGCCTAGACAACAGGAAAAAGTTTTTCTCCATCACAAGTTTCTATCTCCTGCTTATATTTTATCTTACCTTTGTTTCAATTGATTCATCAACTTCCTTCTGGATAACCTCTTTGTGCAGGATTTGTTGTTGGATCAATTGATGGGCGAGTTCTTCTGGAGTACATCTGCAAATCCAGCTTAAATGAGGGGTCGGTAAAAGTTTGTTTTACTGTTTTTGTTTGAAAAGATGAAAGTTTGTAGTATATCAGGCTACTGTATGGTGATTCTGTCCAGATTAACCCATTCATGCTAGGCACATTTTAGGTTCAAATGTAAGCAGTTCAGTTCATATATCAAGTTAGTGATATTTTTCAGAATATGGTGTCTGGTTGGCTTTCAAATGCCACAACAACATATTCCTTCACCATGGGGAGACCTTTTTTCCTTATACAGTACATGAACTGGTACCTCTTAAACCTGCAAAGAACTTGTTTTGCTCCATCTCCCTGTCATGGTGTCCACTTTCAGATCAAATGTTGGCGAATTCTTGACATTAGCATATCCTCAAGGATGTGAAGACAACTACTCCCTCTATCCCAATTTATGTGATGGTGTTTGTTAGGCATTGAGGTTAAAAATGAAGAAACTTGTGGTCTAAAACAAACTGTAGATTTTAAACATTCTGTAGAACAATGAAATAGTTGTGCAACTGAAATTTCTCAGTGTATGGTTACTATGGATTTCTCATTCTAAAAACTCTCTTTTTGTGAATCTCTTAATTAATTTTGTTTCTACTTTTGTAGGTATGCATTTAGATGTCATCCAAAGGTTAAAGATGGGAGGCGTCATCTTGTAACAATTAACGACATTGCATTTAACCCATCGTATGTGATTATCTAGTTTCAGCCTTCTGTATTGTTAGAACTTATAGTAGGAAGTTATATTCACCGTAACTTTTCTTTTCCCAGCATTATCGGTTCATTTGTTACTGGTGACAATGATGGATATGCCACCTTGTGGGATGCTCGAGGAAGGAAACGAATATTTGAGGTAATGTTTTTGTTTGTCAATCAGATATTACACTTCCCCAAAGGTGATATGCAGTTATAAACTTATAATTGCAGTTTTGATATCAATTGGTTGACATCGTAGTGTTGAAAGAAATCTTGTGGTTGTAAAGTTCAGTGAAGAGATCTCTTTTTCTTACTTGAGCAACATTCAAAAGTAAAACTTGTCAGTTGATATCTAAATCCATGTGTATCACACATTCCACTTTAGCTACTGCTTCTGTTTATTTCAATTTGAGATTTGCTGTATCACTGTTTGCTTGTTTTAACTTTCAACCAATTCATGGATCTCAGTCAATTTCTACGGTGTTCTTTCTTTAGATGTCAAGATATCCCAACAGTGTCGTCTCTCTATCATATAGTCATGATGGATTACTTTTAGCAGTCGCATCTAGTTATTCATACCAAGAAGCTAATGAAATGTAAGGCAAATTTGTTTAATAAATATGAAAATTGGGTATGTTCTTCGTCATCCTCCCCTGTATAACCCCTGTAAAATGTTTGATTGCTTTTGACAGAGAAGAGCCCCCTCAGATATTTGTACATGAAATGGGGAACTGTGATCTCATGTCGCCTTCTTCTGGAGCTTCAAACAAAAAATGACTGCTAATACACAACTCAGATTATGGTTGTTGCTTGTCTTTCGTTATGTAAGCATCTTGTTTACTAGATGTTGTAGTTACCAACCCTTCATAAAATTTTACCACTGATCTCAAATTCTGCTTCCGTCTTGTTTTCTAGTTCAAGCTAACTGTTAATCAGCCAATTTACCTGTGCACAAGTTGGCTTTTCCCGGCTCACCTTCTCTGATGGCTATTTGAATCTTACTGAGATAACAAGGGAAGGACTCAAACAGAAAATTGGATGCCGTAATGTAGGATTTTCACACTGATGTAACGTCATGTCAAGTTTGCTTAGTGGAATGTATTTCGAATTTAATTTATCATCTACCACAAAACGAAGTGCTCATGCCAAAAATATGTTGTCAAATTGATTGATTTGAGCCTAGATTTTGTCAAATTGATTGATGTTGGATGGATCTTTATAAGTTTTAGTTCATACCATTTATGATCTTATATATTAGCCCTTCACATGTCTAATTTGAAGTAACCCATATTTTTGCTTCAAGAATCATATGTTATGTCCTTTCTTTGAAGTATGCATCCAAAGGCAAAACTTGAAGAGATTTACAACTTTTAACTTTGAGGGTTCTTTTGCAACATGTCTAGTATATTCCTCCCTACCTTTGCAGGGTAGTGATCTTGGGCGGAGTTTAGGCAAATGTGATGTCTTTTTAACTTTTACATACGTAGTATAGTCCCACAAGTGGGGTTTGGGGAAGGGTGACCCCTACCTTTGCTGGTACTGAGATTGTTTTTGATAAATCTTGACACTACTACTGGTAAAGTTTAACTTGCACAGGGGCCTGAGTAAATAACCGAGCTTTTCTATCGAAATATTCCTTTCTATTGAGGTGTAATTGCCTTGTAAAAAATTAATAAGAGCTAAAAACCACAATTAGTTGGAGGTCAAGCAAGATTGTAAAAACACGACTGTTCTTGGAAACGTGTACGATATTAAAAATT
>NC_061121.1:16521716-16523723 GCF_002878395.1 Capsicum annuum
ACTGTTTCAAGTGAACTGATGCATTGTTTTCGAACTAGTGCTTCAGAAATGACACATTGTTCTGAACTGAGGCTACAGAAGGTTGCAATGGTTCGAAATGATGCTTCAGAAAGATATAATCCTTCAATGAAGTGACACACTGATTCATGAAATAAGATGACTGTTCAGGAAAAGATGAAATCTTTGATGAACAGACATGAACTTACAACAAAGGTGTAACCTTTGGAGTGAAACATTGGCTTTTTTCAGAAGAGGCGTGTTGTGGCTATATAAACCCGGTTTCTTCCTCAGGTTTAGTACAAAATTTTCAGATTAAAAACTTTCTTCTTGTCTCAAAAAATATTCTGTGTGATCACTCAAAACGTTTTGTTAGTTCAAAGATATTCCAACCGTTTGAGGTACCGCTACTTTTAGTCTGTTAGCCATTTTATCCTGGGAGGAAAAATTCCACAACCTCGGGTACAGTGAGGGGGATTATTTCCTTAAGGAAAATTCATGAATTCGGACGACGTGGTTATTTTCTGTTTCATCTTAATTTCTGCAAAATAAAATACACCTCTTGGAAAGGTCATGTTGATCTTGTGTTGAGGGTATTTGATATACTTCATTGTGTTCTTGTTTATACTTTAACTCAAGCTCAAGTTGGTATTGTAATATACAGATTTTGTGTACCCGAAGTACAAACGAGATAACAATCTTAAGGAAATAATAATTTTACAAAATCTGTATAACTTATTTTTGGAAATTAAAGTTGTAAGCTTTCTACTCCGCTTGAATTAACTAGTGATTAGAAGACATAAAATCTTCATCACAAGTTAAAGTTCACTCGGTTGACGATTTGAAGTTATAAAAACTTTATCGTTAATTAGAAACAAGAAGAAAAGTTGAAAAGTTATTTAACTTTATAAGTAATATTCTGAAAATACTAAATTTTTCTGTCTTGTGTTGACAGGAAAGATGACTAACGAAAGTCAAATGATGGATGAGACAACGTCTGTGGGGGCAACTAATATTGCCACATCAAGTCGCACAAATGCTTCGCCAACAATGGCACCGGCGGAGAAACCCGAAAAATTTTCAGGCATTGACTTCAAGCGGTGGCAGCAAAAGATGTTCTTTTACCTCACCAGTTTATGTCTACAACGGTTCATTAGCGAAGACGTTCCTGAGGTACCCGAGGAAACCTCGGACAAAGACCGCTTCGTTATGTAGAAGCTTGGAAATATTCGGACTTCCTTTGTAAGAATTATATTCTGAGTGGTCTCCAAGACGACCTCTACAATGTTTATAGTGGAACCAAGACATCAAAGGAACTATGGGGGGGCACTTGAACGAAAATATAAGATGGAGGATTCGGAAATTAAGAAATTCATTGTTGCATGGTTCCTGGACTTCAAAATGATAGATAGCAAATCTATTGTCTCTCAAGTACAAGAGTTGCAAGTCATCATACATGATCTCCTAGCAGAAGGTATATCTTTGAAAAATACCTTAGTTGAACAAATTAAAAATGTTCTTAATACTCACATAAACTGTTTTGTGGTTTAATTGTGAATGATGTTTTCCAAGTAGCAACGATAGTTGAGAAGCTACCACCTTTGTGAAAAGACTTTAAAAACTGCTTAAAGCATAAACGCAAGGAGATGACTGTTGAAGATCTTATTGTCCGACTTCATATTGAAGAGGATAATAAAGTTGCCGAAAGAAGTTCAAAGGAGAATTCTACAATTAATGGAGCATATATTGTAGAAGATGACCAAAACAATTTCAAGTAAAGGAAGAAAGCTGAACAAGGAAGCAATCAACCCAAGAAAAAGTTCAAGGGAAAATGCTTCAACTGTGGCAAGATTGGCCAAAAGTTCACAGATTGCCGTGCCCCAAAGAAAGGCAAGAAGAAGGATCAAGCAAATATGATTGAATCCAACAAAGAATGCGATGATCTGTGTGCTATGTTCTCAGAATGCAACTTGACGGGGAATCCTCGCGAATGGTGGATGGATTCTAGTG
>NC_061121.1:16523823-16528957 GCF_002878395.1 Capsicum annuum
AATTGTTTTGGTCATCTTCTACAATATATGCTCCATTAATTGTAGAAGATGACCAAAACAATTTCAAGTAAAGGAAGAAAGCTGAACAAGGAAGCAATCAACCCAAGAAAAAGTTCAAGGGAAAATGCTTCAACTGTGGCAAGATTGGCCAAAAGTTCACAGATTGCCGTGCCCCAAAGAAAGGCAAGAAGAAGGATCAAGCAAATATGATTGAATCCAACAAAGAATGCGATGATCTGTGTGCTATGTTCTCAGAATGCAACTTGACGGGGAATCCTCGCGAATGGTGGATGGATTCCGGTGCCACCCGCCATGTATGTGCCAACAAGGAGTTGTTTTCGCCATTTGCTCCGGCTCAAGCAGAAGAAATGATCTACATGTCTAACTTCGCTACTGTTAAAGTGGAGGGAACAGGAAAAATTTGCTTAAAGATGACTTTCGGCAAGGACTTGACACTAAACAATGTGTTATATGTTCCAGAGTTACGTAGGAACTTAATTTCTGTTTCACTCCTAGATAAGAACGGATTCAAATGTGTAACTGTTTCTGGAAAAATTATAATTAGCAAAGGAGAAATGTATGTTGGAAAAGTCTATCTGACCGAAGGCCTTTATAAGATGAATGTAAGGACTGCTGAAATAAATAAAAGTTCAAGTTCTTTTTATTTGCTCGAGTCTTATGATTTATGGCATGAACGTTTAGGCCATGTTAATTACAATATGTTACGAAAACTGATTAACTTAGAAGTTTTGCCAAACTTTGAGTGCAATAAATCAAAGTGTTAAACGTGTGCGGAATCGAAGTATGCAAAGCATCCTTATAAGTCCGTTGAAAGGAATTCCAATCTCTTAGACTTAATACACACTCACATTTGTGATATGAAGTCAACACCATCACGTGGTAGGAAAAAATATTTCATAACTTTTATTAACGATTGCACTAGATATTGTTATGTCTACTTGCTAAATAGTAAGGATGAAGCAATAAATGCGGTTAGGCAATATAAAACTGAAGTTGAAAATCAGTTAGACAAAAAGATCAAAATGATAAGAAGTGATAGGGGTGGAGAATGTGAATCTACCTTTGCACAAATAGGTGTAGAGAATGGAATAATCCATCAAACTACGGCCTCATATTCACCTCCATCTAATGGAATTACGGAAAGGAAAAACCGAACTTTGAAGGAAATGATGATTGTCTTACTTATAAGTTTTGGTTTACCACAAAACTTATGGGGGAGGCTATCCTTACGGCCAATCATATACTCAACATAGTTCCCCATAATAAGACACAATCAATTCCTTACGAAAAATGGAAAGGAAGGAAACTCAACTTGAAATATTTCAAAGTGTGGGGGTGTCTAGCGAAGATTCAAGTTCCTATACCTAAAAGGGTTAAGATAGGACCTAAAATGGTGGACTGTGTGTTCATAGGAAATGCTAAAAGTAGTAAAGCATGTCAATTTTTAGTTCATAAATCCGAACATTCAGATATTAATGAAAATACGGTAATTGAATCAGACAATGTTGAATTCTCTGAAAACATTTACCCGTATAAAATTAGACATGAACAGTCTAGTGGAGGATCAAAACGACCTCGAGATGAACCAAGTGAGAATGTACATAATAAAGAAAATCCAAGACATAGTATACGTCAAAGAACATCAACTTCATTTGGATCGGATTTTGTAAAATTTCTCTTAGAAAATGAGCCTCAAACATTTAAAGAAGTGAAGTCGTCGTCAGACTCATCCTTTTGGAAAGAGGCAGTCAATAGTGAGATAGACTCAATCTTAAGCAATCATACATGGGAATTGGTTGACCTTCTTCCCGAAAATAAACCGTTAGGTTCTAAATGGATCATCAAAAAGAAAATGAAGGTGGATGGTACTATTGACAAATACAAGGCAAGACTTGTAGTAAAAGGCTTCAAACAGAAAAAAAGCCTTGATTACTTTGATACATACTAACTAGTAACAAGGATAACCTCAATTCAAATGTTAATTGCCTTGGCGGCGGTAAATGATCTTCAAATCCATCAAATGGATGTGAAGACCGCATTCCTAAATGGAGATTTGGAGGAAGAAATATACATGGAACAACCTGAGGGTTTTGTGGTTCCAGGATAAGAAAATAAGGTGTGTAAACTTGTTAAGTCACTTTATGGACTAAAACAAGCACTTAATCAATGACATGCAAAGTTTGACCAAACCATATTGGCAAACGGATTCAAGATAAATGAATGTGACAAATGTATATATATTAAAGACACACCAAATCACCAAGTCATTGTTTATTTATATGTGGATGATATGTTGATCATCAGCAGAGATATTTGTGACATAAATGCAACCAAACGAATGATCGAGAGCAAGTTTGATATGAAAGACCTTGGAGTTGCAGATGTGATCTTAGGTATAAGAATTCATCGAACTCCACAAAGGTTAGCATTGTCACAGTCTTATTATATCGAAAAAGTACTTGACAAGTTCAAGTATATGGAATTCGATATAGCCAAGACTCCATTGGATGTGAACTTTGAACTTCGAAAGAATGAAGGTAAAAGTGACTCACAATTGGAGTATGCAAGAGTATTGGGATGTTTAATGTATATAATGAACTGTACACGACCAGACATAGCATGTGCAATTAGTAAATTGAATCGGTACACGAGTAATCCCAACAAAACTCATTGGATGACAATGAAAAGAGTTTTGGGGTATCTTAAATACACTAAAAACTATGCTTTGCATTATAATAAATATCCTGTGGTACTTGAAGGATATAGTGATGCAAATTGGATCACCGGATCGAACGAAGTAAAATCCACAAGTGGATATATATTTACTATCAGTGGAGGAGCAATTTCTTGGAAATCATCCAAAAGGACTTGTATCGTTCGCTCTACAATGGAATCTAAATTTATCGCATTAGATAAAGCTGGTGAAGAAGCAGAATGGCTCCGAAATTTCTAGGAAGATATTCCGTATTGGCCCAAGCCAATGGCACCAGTATGTATACACTGTGATAGCCAAGCGGCAATAGGTAGGGCAGGGAACATGATGTACAACGGTAAATCTCGTCACATACGACGGAGACATAATATCGTTAGGGAACTTCTCTCTAGTGGAATTATTACTATTGATTATGTAAAGTCAAAGGATAATGTGTCGGATCCACTTACAAAAGGCCTATCTAGAAAATGAGTGGAAAGAACATCCAAGGGAATGGGTTTAAGGCCTAGGACGAGTCAGCATGGCGGTAACTCTACCTAGCAAACTGGAGATCCCAAGAGCTAGGTTCAAGGAGATCAAACAAAGTTGTGTTTGAAAGGTTCAACATTGTCAATTACCCAACCCATTCTCATGATGTAGACAATGTATAGTAAACTAGGATAAGATTTAAGATGAAAAATCTTTTTATGATTATCTAAATTTGGCAGATTTAACCAAATAGATTAATCTACATGATTGAACGTTTAGAAATCACCTATGCGAGGGTGAAGTGGAAGTCGCTTCAAAGAGAAGGTTAGTAAAGGCCTATTCTCAAGCTCCCATGAAACCGGAACGTGTTCATGGCTGAAAAGAACAAAACCATGAGAACCATAAACGTTAAAAGGTTGGTTGTGTGACATATATTGTCTAGGTGTACATTAAACCTCGACGCTTCAAAGATATCAAATCTACCGATTGACCGAGTGCATCCGATGCATGTTCACTACGGAAAGTTCAAAGGGAAACCCACTTATCCAGATGCAATCAGTCTTTGCTTGATGATCGCATACTTGTCCGTAAAAATTTTACGAAAAATAGTCATTCCCCATTCTTGTGGGGGATTGTTGGGTTCATAGTATATGAAAGAAGTGTGAATGAAAAAATGGAGAATAAAATGATAGAGGGGAAGGAGACACTAAAATGGAAAGTGTAATCTCAAATTAGAAAGTTTACTCTTTCTCCCACATTGGTGGAAGAAGAGAACTTGAAAGTGTTTATAATCAAGAACACTTACTCCACATGGCAAGTGAGGCAAGAAATAATAGATGCTTCGCGCCGTCGTCGCTGTCGCTCGCTCGGCTCGGCTTGGCTCGACTTCGACTTCGGATTTGGACTTGGATTTGGCAAATGATCAATCGATGAGATCTATCTTTTTGAAAAAAAATTTCTGCAGTTTCGGACCTCCATTTATATATACATGCAGTAACAGTTGCACTGTTTCAAGTGAACTGATGCATTGTTTTCGAACTAGTGCTTCAGAAATGACACATTGTTCTGAACTGAGGCTACAGAAGGTTGCAATGGTTCGAAATGATGCTTCAGAAGGATGTAATCCTTCAATGAAGTGACACACTGATTCATGAAATAAGATGACTGTTCAGGAAAAGATGCAATCTTTGATGAACAGACATGAACTTACAACAAAGGTGTAACCTTTGGAGTGAACCACTGGCTTTTTTCAGAAGAGGCGTGTTGTGGCTATATAAACCTGGTTTCTTCCTCGGGTTTAGTACGAATTTTTCAGATTAAAAACTCCCTTCTTGTCTCAAAAAATATTCCGTGTGATCACTCAAAACGTTTTGTGAGTTAAAAGATATTCCAACCGTTTGACGTACCGCTACTGTTGGTCTGCTAGCCATTTTATCCTGGGAGGAAAAATTCCACAACCTCGGGTACAGTGAGGGGGATTATTTCCTTAAGAAAAATCCGTGAATTCGGACGACTTGGCTATTTTCTGTTTCATCTTAATTTCTGCAAAATAAAATACACCTCTTGGAAAGGTCATTTTGATCTTGTGTTGAGGGTATTTGATATACTTCATTGTGTTCTGGTTTATACTTGAACTCAAGTTCAAGTTGGTGTTGTAATATACAGATTCTGTGTACCCGAAATACAAATGAGATAACAACTTCTTCCTCAGATTTCCCAGTTAGACTATGGAAAATCCATTAGCTGTTGAATACGACTACAAATACCAAAACATAGTTACAAAATTTACATTCACTGCTCTGAAATCTGAATAATATGACTTTCTGTGCTTCTCTCCAAGGTAATATTTAAGATTATGTTCGGAGGCACCGTGTTGAATTTTCGAAATTTTTAATATCGTACACGTTTCCAAGAACAGTCGTGTTTTTACAA
>NC_061121.1:16529057-16606216 GCF_002878395.1 Capsicum annuum
TTTCATATTATTATTATTTATATTGCTAATTTCATGTAATTATTATTCATGCTTTTTGAATGTACTAAAATTATTTTATTATTTGATATAAAGGAATAATGTCACGCAAGGTGAACATGTTATCACAGATGATATTGAAAATGGTGATCAACCAAATTATGGTGAATTGACACAGGACGATGATAGCGAGCCTAATAATACCAAGGGAGATGAATGTCCCTATGAGTCATCATCGAGTGATGATGATGTGAGGTCCAATTCTGAACAAAGAGCCATGTCTATGAGTCCTTATCCTCAACAAGAATCAATTTCACAGTTGGTTTCAGTCTCAGTACCAATAAACAGGCCTCATTTTTATTATAATGAAGTTTCATTTCTTGATCATTTTCAGGAAGGATCAGATGTGTTTATGAATATGCATGAAGATGCTTTCAATTCTGTAAATGTTTGGCGTGTACCGTCAGATTTTCTAAGTGATAATTTTTATTTTGCTAGTAAGATGTTGTTCAAATCAAAAAAAGATCTGCAAAAAGCGGTTAGGCTTTATCATATTAAAGAAGGTAGGGAGTTCCTTGTTGTTAAGTCAGGAAAAGAAGTGTTTAGAATTTGTTGCAAGCGTGCAGATCAAGGTTGTTCATTCAACCTTTGTGCTACTAAGGATAGTAGTAATAACTTATAGAAAACTGAAAAATACATCGGAAAGCACACATATAATATGGGTGACTGTCGCGGAGGTCACTATAATTTGGATATAAATATGATTGCAACTACTCTTGTGCTGTATATTGAAAAGACACCAAGGTATTATTTTTTACAATTATCTAACGATACAAATCAATACTTTTTTTTAATTTATAACCGTTATGCTTAATTGTTCACAGGTATCCTATCAAAGATTGCCAAACATCGGTTCTCAATAAATACCTCAAAACAATAAGCCGTCGCAAGGCGTACCTCGAATGAAAGCGTGCCTTTGAACTAATCTATGGAAATTGGGAGGGCTCATTTCATGAATTGCCAAGGTTCATGGCTGATTTCGTGCCTTCCATTATCTTCATCAAGCATCTCAATTTTTGATATATGCTCATTTCGTGCCTTCCGTTATCTTCATCAAGCATCTCTGAATCAGCTTTTGATAAAGTTGTCTCAAAGTCTTCAAATATTAATTAATTAAACATTAAAAAACTGCTTAATACTAGGTAGTACTACTTAAATAGATTTTGAGTGGACTTTGAACAGTGACGGATCTAGCATATATCCAGGGGTTCATCCGAACCCCCTTAGGCGAGAAATTACACTATTTATACACTGTTAAAATTATCTTTTTGTGTATATATTGTATATGTTGAACCCCCTTCGGTTAGTTCGTGTGTGCACTTTTGAACCCCCTTATTGAACTTCTTGGCTTCGCCACTGACTTTGAACTCTTTTATTATTTTTAGTACTTTATTTTATTTTAAAATTATTTATTATATGACTCACGAGCCGACCCATGGGCTAGCCCAACCCACATTGCTCAAGTCTCATGGGCTTTGGGCTTATCCGAGCCGGGCTAAAAAGCCCTGTCCTTAAATGGGCTACAAAAACTGAAATTCAACCCCATCAAATTACAGGTCGGATTGGACCAACCCAACGGGCGTGACCTATATTGACAGCTCTAGTAACATATATTAAAAGTATATTTAAGAGATTTAATATTATTAGTTTTCTTTGTATATTAAGTTTTTTCTTTTTTCTAGCATGCAAGTATAACTTTAATTTGATTATGTTATTAATTATTGACATAACCGAATAACCAAATTGAAAAGAGAAAAAATTAAACCAAATTAAATTTATCTTGATTTGAATTGGGTTGCACTTTTTCAAAATCGAAAAACTGAAATTGAATAATAAAAAATTGAACCGAGAAAACAGATGCACACCCTAGGTGCTAGTTATCCGTATGACCTGATCGAATTCTAACCGGACCCGATCTTGTTCCCTACGAATGCTCGGTTTATTCTTGTTCCCGATGTGTACATATTTAGGTCTATATTCGAATCACCTACAACACTTTTCATGGATTTTATGATTGACCTATCAAGCTTGATTCATTAATTTTATGATTGACCTATCAAGCTTGATTCATTTATTTTTTTCTTCCCTTGTAAGCAGATCTTATCTCTACCTTGTGTGAGGTAGATAGAAAGTATATTTCTAATAGACCCTCGGGGAATTTGTGAAGTTGGTTTGGATATAATGTTCAACCAAGCTACATTGGCGTCTTGTTTTGCTCTTTGAGACTATTGAGATTGACAAAGGGTATCACGTTAGCTAAAAAGATTGATAAAAATATGCTAAAATTTAGTTTAAGGGATAATAGGACCCCCGTGAAGTTGACGTATGTCGTAGCAAATTTGGTCATATTTTGAGATACTAGATTTTTTTCTCGAATAAAAATAAGGTCAAATTTTAAAGATTATATTTATTTATTGAGTATCACCCATTTATATTTAGTCCTTGTTGAATATTTCAAATATTTAACTCTAAGTGATTATTTATTTGAGAAGATTCAGAAAAAACTCTGGTGATTATTTTTCAAAAACAAGATCCAAAAGCAGCTAGTAACCATTATTTTTACCTCAAAACTAGATGTTTTACCAACCAAGCACATGAATAAATATGAATGAATAGGTTAAAAGCATTAAGCTAAAACATCTCTGCAGTCAAAAATTAATAACAATTAAAAAAATTACGAGTACCACACTTAAGATAAAAAAGGATGGGGCTATACTAATAAGTTTTCAACTTCTAACGCACTTCAAAACAAACACCACTAGACCCAGTGAATTAACACACTTCAAACTGAGTTTGAATCACTCAAATTTGGGGTGCATTTCAAATACCTATGCACTATTATGTAAAAGTTGATTCCAGAGCCACAGGAGGGGTATTATGTATCAATAGTAAGTGTTAAAACTCCTTAATTGAAATGAAGTTGAAATGAAATGCTGGCTGCGGCTCTAAGTGCCAACAGAGAACCCTTTAATGATAGATGAATCCAAACTCTGAACAAGTACTCAAAACACATTTTCTTAGGTATAACTTACGATCATTCGCATTTCATTTGGTTTCAATTGAGCAATAAACTTTTATACCTAATGCTTTAAATATGGAGCAGGGTGTTTCGATTGAAGAAAATGCAAACTTATTAAAGGGAAAATTTATTGAAACTAAATTATTATGTTGGGCCGTGTTAAGCACCAGTAAAACTCATCTAGTACACGCAGAGATATCCACTAGAAGAGCATTTATAAAAGATGTTACATAGTAGAAAGTGAAGCAAAGTGCAAATAGTTTGCAGTGTCATTTATAAGCCTGCCATTGGTAGCTGTAATTTCCCTAGAATAGCTAGTAGCTGCTTCACCATTATATGAATAACTCTGTTGAGTGGTTGCTTCACCTTGAAAAACAACGTTATCTTGAACATCCATCCACCCTTTGCATTTTTGCCCATTTTTCAAACTGCTTGAAGAAGAATCAGAAGAATCTCCTTCACTCAACTTCTTCTTTTCACTCCATTCATTTTCTAATTCAGAAAGGATCAATTTCGTACCATTCTCCGCTTTTGATGGCGGCTTGGTAGTAGTCTTAGTGGTTATAGTTAGAGGATACTTCCTCTTTAGACTGGTATGAGAAATCTTGATACCCCTTTCAGACTCTACAACACTAATTTCAATCTCTTCTTTCACTTTCTGCTTTACATTCTTTTCATTTCCCTTGTCATGAAACTTTATCTTGTTGTTGAACTCGAGTGCTCGTGATACTGTAGTTGTCAAATTGCCTGCTGATGACTTCACCCACCCACGATACTCGCTCTTCCTCTTCAGCTCAACCTCGTACGATCCATCTAGCCCATCAAAGCTTGAAGATCGCTCCATCTCGAAATCAGGAGTTCCAGAATCGATAATTTTAGCTTGAACTTGACAATCACCTGTGCATTGTTTATCTATCCAAAGGTGCAAATTGGCATCCACAAGCCAGAAAGGGAGACACTCCACCACCTTAAACCACAGAAAATGGGATTTACCGTCAAGTAAAACCCCCAAAAATGGAGTTAAGTCGACGTCGTAAGAAGGATGATCAAAGGCCCCAATTGAAACAACTGGATCCCAGTACAATGGATTAAATCCACCTGGGTAAATTACAGGGAATGGAACCACTGATCCTACCATATTCTCGTCTACATTCAACAAAACTTCCCTGTAAGCTCCGTGGCCTCTCTTGCTAGTCAAATTATTCGCCCTTATGTACGAATCAGGAGGATTTGAGTACCAAAACTCATCGTCCCCGTGAAATGATACGTAAATTTCCATTACAGCTTTGTACGTGTTCTTCGGTATCATAACACTCTTCCCATGCCATTCCGAATCGCTTTGAATTTTGAACCAAAAGCCTTCACTTCCATAACCCGAAACAGGCATTATCAAATCTGCTGCTGCTCGTTTATGATCATCATACAAACCCAACGAACCTCGGCCAAATTTCCGATGATCAGTTCTACTTGATAATGGAACACCCATTTCATCCACATCATAGTACAAGAAAGTAACATTAACATGATAGACACCTGTATAAACATCGTCCACCAAATTCTCCAGCATAACAGAAAGAGAGATATTCTCCTTGACGAGTAGAGACGAGTACCTCGTAACATCCTTAGTAACACTCCAGAAAACGCCGTCTACAGTAGGCTCAGCTGTACTGGTACGGAAGAGATCGACGCCGTCAAGCCAAACAGCAGCTATGCGATCATACTGCACTCCTTTACAAGATGCATTGAATTGAAGAGCCACATGGTTCCAAGAGCATTTCACTGGAGGTGCGTAGTTAACGGAGACAGGTGGAAGACCCATCGTATTTTCGAAGTCATGAGTGAGGATGGGAAGAGTGCATGAAGGAGTGAGATTAGCAAAGGGCAATGGACGAGTGATTTCCAAATACTTCTGTTGAACAAGGCCACGTTTGAGGAAGTGAGAATCTTGTTCAAGGGAAGAAGAAAGTGGAACATTTACAAAGCTGATGATGATGAAGAAGAAGAAGAAGACGAAGAGATTTACCATGATGAAGAAAAAGATTGATCAATTAATTATAAAACTTAGATTTTGCCTTCTTTCTTCATTACCATATTTTAAATAAAGAGATTTAAGTTTAGAAAAGACAAAGTGATACAATCGAAGATATTATGACACCTAAGCTCTTATTTTTATTTTAAAACAATTACACCTGGCAAGTAGGACTCACTGACTCAGCAACAAAACCTTCGTGTCAATGATACAGTTATTTTGAAGAAAATTATAACAATACTCTCTCAGTTCTATTTTATTATCACCAATATGAAATTTAGAAAATAATGATAACTTTATAAAGTTTATAATATTTTCCTTCTTAAAATTACTTTAATGTTAATTTTTTAATTATTCTTTCTTATTAAGTCAGATTTATCAACAAGAATAAAAAACAAATAATGTTATTAAATAATTATCAAATTAAAGAAGATGACATTTTTTAGAATAAATCAAAAAGAAAATGACGACACATAAAATGAAACTGTAAAAATAGCTATTTTGAAATTATTTTACTATGGATAATCAAATTTAATTTTTTTAAAATCATCCCAATTTTTTTCCCGTTATTGATACGCGTTGATAATTTCTCGTAAACTTTATGTTAAAGTAACACTATTATCCAAATATTTAATTTGTTATATAAAATAATAACAAATTTTAATATAATTTAAAAAACATATAACTGTCATAACGTAATGAGACTGATATGACTTTAAACTGGTTGTAAAAATACAAAATTGATATGAATCTGGCCTTCTCATTTATAGAATTGGCGACCTAAATGGGACGTCAATTTAAGAAAATGACACAAATATGACATGAAGGTAAAAAGTTAACATTTGATCGATACACGTGTATAAAGAAAAGATCCTCAATTATTATGTCAAAAAAAAAAAAAAAGGGTTTCTGATTATTTATTATTGAAAATACATTGTCATATTTATTATATATACAGATCACTAAAGGTTTTAAACTAATCATGTACAAAAAATCCTAGAATAAGTTATGCAACGAGAATAACATTCTATGCAAACTCTCACTCAAGTTGAGCGGCAATCTGGATCACCTTCAACTTGGATTTCAACACAAAAAATTGTGACTTTGAAAATAGCTTCGTCAATAGATTTGCAACTTGATCATGAAAGCTAAAATATCGAATTGAAAATTTTTTAGCATAAACCTTATCTCGAACAAAATTAAAATCAATATCCACAAACAAAATGAAAATCAATATCCATCTGCTTCATAAGACAATGAAAAATGGTGTTGGTTGTTAGGTATGTCACACTCAAATTGTCACGCCAGAGAATTGGAATAGAAGAGGTAAAACAACCAATTTCTCACAGCTAGTGCTCTATACTCGGCCTCGGTACATGACCAAGATATCGTTCTCAGCTTCCTTGACATATGTACCAAACTTGTTATGGATGTAATTAATACAATTGGCGAGGACTGCTCGAGATGTTTGGGCGATCATAATTGTTAAGAAACAAACTGAAGAAGTGGTCGAAAAAAGTAGTAAACATTGCTGAAAAATCGATTTATCGCTGAAAAATTGACGAAAAATGGTATTAAAAATATGAGTCATCTCAAAATAAAGAGAGGAGTCAATCTTGAACAAGAAGGTCACCGCGGAACTGTTCGGAACATGCTCACGCGACGAATTATTAGATTTGATGGCTGAAAACTGATCACAATCTGAGAAATATATAATTATAAGGATAGGGTCGAAATGATGGCACGACCCTACTGGGAAAGAGAATTATATGGGTAGGACTAAAATGATGGCGCGGTCCTATTAAGAAATAGAAATATCGGTAGGGTCGGAATAACGGTATGGTCCTACTAAAAAAAATTATATGGATAGGGTCGTAATGATGGCATGATCCTACACAAATCAGATCTGAGGAGTCACAGTAAATACGCATGAAACTATGCAAATCACATCTGATGAGTCACCGAATAAACGCAAGATGTTATACGACTCAGATATAAGAAAGTTTTCGAAAATATGCACGGTACTATCCAAATTCAATATGAGAAGTAGTCCAAAGAGATGCACGGTGTTACGCAAATCACATATGAGAAAGTAATTATCGAAAAGATGCACGGTGCTACGCAAATCAGATATAAGAAAGTAGTCACCGAAAAGATGCATAATGCTATGTAAATTAGATATGAGACGCCACCAGAAAGAAGCAAGGTGGCCCAACTTTCGCTAACATAATCATTGGTCAGACAGCCGCCGATGCAACACCCCACATTTCTAGGCTAGAGTTTGAATCGTTATTCCTACGTATATTATAACACTCCGTACTTTAATTGCTCGAATAATGCATTAAAAATGAACTTTAGGACCCCTATATTGTTGGTATAAACCATGTCTAGTTGGGATGGTGCGTGTTAGGGGTGCTTTTAGGTTTTGAAAAGGGGTTGGCGACGCAAAGAGGACGCTCCGCAAAGGCCCCACGCCGAGGAAGCATCGCAAAACGCCACTGGAATGGGTTTTCTATGGTCTTGCGCCACAAACCAGTGGTTTTCTTTGGCCTTGTGCCACAAACCCCATGGTTTGCTTTGGCCTTGCGCCGCCAAGCCATTCCTGGGCATCAAAAAATATTCCGTTTTAGTTTATTTTAAGGGCATCGAGGTCTTTTCACACCCTATAACCGTTCCTAATCCTATGTAGACAAAATTAAGGTTTTAAAACACGTTATTTCACTTCTCAAAATTCCAAAATTATCTTTTCTTAAGCAAGAGAAGAGAAACTACCTAGGGTTGAGGATTTTAAGCTCCAAGGATTAAAATTATCTACGTTTTCGTCGTTATTGAGGTATGTGGGACTATCCTAATCTCATGGGCATAAATTTATCGTTTTCACAAGCTTTAAAGATATATATATATATATATATATATATATAGGTAATGGATTTTGAAAATTGTTTGAAGAGCATGCATCATGAACTCATGTTTGATGAAATTATGAAATTATTAAGGGAGTTTTCCATGAACTTGAATTGTAGTCATGTGTACATATGTTATGAGTTTCGAAAAGTGATTTAAGAGCATCATTTACGAAATTCCCCTTGTATGATGAAATCTATTGTCTTAATGTGTTATGAATGGTGAAATAGATTTGAGAGCATGAATTATAAGTCTCCTTTTTATCATGAGATTTATGTATAACTAATGTTGGGGCTGTTTTATGAATGATGATAATTCTTGAGTTTCAAACGCCTCCTTATTTATTATGCATGATTGTTTTATATGTTGTTCAAAGTGGTGATTATTATTTTAAATGCTATTGTTTCCTAATGAAGAAATTGCATGTGATTGATGAAAGAATTGGTCAACGTGTGTTAAAGTCTTGAAAAGAGATTGTTTTGCATAAATTTTCATATGCTTTTGAAATAAAAATTCTCATGTGATGTTCAAATCTCTTGGTGGTAATTAACATGTTTTTGAATGAGAAGGGCTATGGATATGATATGATATGATATGGCTTTCAAGTTTAGGTTGATATGGCTTGCAAGTTTAGGTATGACAATACCTATTATAGAGTGCCCTTAACATGAAAAGAATGAATGTTTTGAGCATAAAGCATGGTTTTAAAGAACAAAAATTGGGCTTAAAGAGAGTTAGATGGTTACCTGAAGGTGGCACGAGTTCAAATAACTCGAAGCCCGAAATCGTATTTCGCCGATATGGGATTCATAATATGTATGTCAGTAAGGAGGTATATTTTCTCATGATATGTATGTTAGTAAGGAGGCATACTTTTCATAACATGGCGTGTCAGTAAGGAGGCATACTTTGTTTATTAAAGATCCTAACTCTTGCAGCAAACTTGGATTGTGGATTTGGCCGCCGAGTTAAGGGCAGATATCATATAACCCGTGGATTGGTATGAATGTAGGGTGATTCATCTAACTCAGAACTAAAGCAAAGAATTGAGTCAATGTTTTAGAAGAATGAATTGAAACTCTTTATATAATGCCCATGTGTTTTTTTATATATATTATGATAAGTTGTTTTCACAATGCTATCACTTATTTTACATGAAATATATGTTATTTTTGGTTAGTTCTACATACCAATACTTTCCAAGTATTGACCCTCCACACCCCCAACCCAATAATACAGGTTTTGAGGCACAGTCCCGTGGTCCATAAAATAGTAGAACATCTAGGATAATGACAGAGTTGGTGAGCCATTCATCTTTCGGAAGGCACTTATTCATATGTTGAACTTATTTCAGTTTATGGTCCAGACGAGGGCTTTGTCCCGGCCTAGACAGTTAGTATTCAGCAGAGGCTTCGTAGAGAGATTTGATTATGTATTGTCACTACTTTGTTGACACAATTTGGATTATAAGTTTCTCTTGAATTTCATTATATCTTCCGCACTTTGATTGATGTATAGATTATGGTTATAATAGTATGCTAAGGGGTCTCTCGGACCTTCATGGTTGGGAATGCACGTTGCGACCAAGGCCTCGACTCGGGTCGTGACAGTCCAGCGACAGCGGAAGCTCTTTAATTCTCTACGTAGATCGTAGAGGCTTTGATATCATGTGAGAAATATAAGAAAAAAATATTATTGAATTGTTGTAACTACATTGATACACTGAGACCCTATTTGTGTAGGACTAACATTTCACTCCTTTTCCAGATAGGAGACTACATTACAATGTAGTGTTTTATATGTTATTCCTGTTCCTACTCATATTCTAATAGGATACAGAGGTCGTTTTCGATTTACCCTCACAATCCTCCTTTTATCCAGGCTTGGGACCGGTAATGTGAGCGAGGATATACAAGTATCTAACTAGTCATTGTATCAAGAACAGTAAGGCAAGCAAGAGATCCCAGCATAAGAATATTCAAGCCACTACAAAAATTTGTTAAGTAAAGACCAACTTGCAAGTGATGGCAGCAAGAAGTGATCATTGAATGCTGCATTTGAGGACAAGAGAATAGACATAATCTTTTTCCACTAGACATTTACAGCACTTCTCTCACCCAAAATCCAAAAAATGGAACTCAATGGAACAGGCCAAGTTGAACTGTTGAAGGTATATACTACTGAACAAACATCGTCAACAAATTAAGAAATGTTAACAGATCGTGCCGCTTCAAGAGCTTACAGAAGAATTCGCACGTATGTTTGGAGGCTCAATGCTTCCTGATGTTAGTCTGGCTTGATGAAGACGGTACCATCAATCTTCTAACTCTATCATCTTGTTGATCAGCGCCAAAAAGAATGCTACTCCACCTTGTTGATCTTTGCACAATTCGGGTAGGCACACGATCGCTATCCTCCCCACCAGATGCCTCGTATCCATCACTAGTTGACCTGGACAATGGAGTGTCCTTCTGAAGAGTCGTTCCAGATGATAGGTGGCCTACAAGACGTGCAGCGTCTTCAACTCCTGACGATGACACCCGTAGTGGGTGAATGTCAGGAGAGTCCAAACTACTCTCGGGTGAAGAAGCAACAACAACACCTGAGGTGGACAGTCCTCGGTTTGTTCGGAAATCACTCCGTGCTTCAAGCTGAAGGGGAGCTAAACTGCTTGATGACTCGGTCATCATGGGCCTTCTGCTGTTTTGAGCTATATCACTGGGGATCTTACTCATGGTTTCAAAGGGTAGCTCTGCAGGGAGTCGAACTCGTTTGCCAGCTCTCCGTCTATTGTTATCAGGCCTAGGCACCATGCGACGTCCGCTACTTCCTAAACTGCTGTTTGTTTCAAGAGCGTAAGGATCTTTGTTTCTCACCACAGGCTGGAGAATTTTCGATTTCTTCCTTGCTTCAGCCGCAGCTTTCGAAACATCCTCTGCATTCAATCGTGCTAATGTCCATGGGCTGATCTTCACAGCAGCTGGATTCTTTTTCTTAATTGGTTCTTCTGCCGTTGACCTTTTACCAAGTGAACTGACTGATACGGTGTCAGGAGGAACTACATCATACTGCAGTGAAACACCAAAAGATTAAACAAAAGTTAGTAAATTAACCTTTTTCTATTCACTTATACAAAAGCATTAAAGCATAAACTTTCCAGCTCAAGAGGTATACTTGATACTACACAATCCCTCTTATCTATTCCATACTGTTCTCAATCCTCTTAACTATAATCAGACCATATGAAGTTCTACCGATCACAACCAGATAATCCCTTAATGGTTATAACAGCCATACCAAAGAATCAACTAAAGAGGAACTGTTCAAGATTTGCTATCTCTAAAAGTGGATTACTATCATTGCGATAAATTGGCAAAGCTCCACAGTGACGGACTGACAGCATAAGGTTCAAATTTTCTAAAATATCCTAGCACTTTTGGCAACATAAGAGCCCTATCAAGCTCAAGATTGAACATACTTTCTCGCAGGAGTCCACTTCAAAGAGCTTCTATCCAAAAGCCGGCAAAGCATTGACCACATTACCGGGTTAAATGGAATTTCTTTTCTTCTGATAAATTTACATGGAGTTTTTTGTGAGTGTGTGGAACTGGTAACTTTGATAAGTTTACATGGAATTGCAGCTAAGAAATGTGAAAGCAGAAACTAAATTCAAATTGAGATGCCAATTGAAGACTGTTAGAAAGTAGCACCGCCAACACAATAAAGGGCTGTTAATACCATAACCAACTGAATGACAATCATAAATTAGCACCGGAAACTCAATAAAGGTTACCATAGCTAACTGTTTAGTACTACTAAATTCCTCGAACTTATCATAATTGATTTGCTATTGAAGCATACCTGATCCTCAACAAAAAGGCGAGGTGGTGTGCACCATGCTGCTCGTTGGAAAGTATTAAAGGAGCTTGCACTGCTTAATCCAGTTAGGGAGCTAACAGTGGACATTTGAGGACTTTGCTGACCTGCAACTCCTTGTTGCTCTTGATCTCTGAGAGCAATGATGTAGTCATAGGTGCTAATTCCCTGTCATCCAAGCAAAATCATTAGCTCCAAGCAAAATCGTTCGGTGATTATTAAAAAAAAAAAAAGCCACAAGATAGGATCGGTAGATGAGTGATGACAAAAGACTAACCTTCTTTATGAGGAGTATGTGAAAGAAGAAAAGTTGAGCAAGTGGCAGAGTAGCTATCATGGCCAATATGGTACAGACAGCCTGTTACATGTAGAACTGATTTTAGACGCATTTCAGAGATTTAATTACACAAAGATCAAAATCTTTTCGTTTTAAATATAAATGCAAAAACCAACTCGTGTAGATTACTAACGTTGAAGACATAACTAAACAAATAAAAGTGCACTCTCTCCTAAACTTTTAAATGAGATGGTCACACTTTATCATGGTATTGGAATAAGTACAGGTTCTAGATTTGATCTCACCGGCCACCGCCAGCCATTATCGAAAAGAATATCCATGTGTTTAGCTCAAGGGCCATGTGTAAGGGTGTGTTGAAAACCTAATTAAGCAAACAAAAACATGCCGTCTCCAACAACTTGAGCTTTTGGATAATATGGTAACATACTTCAACACTTCATTTTCTAACAGTATTGGTATGAACAGCAGCTGTGTTACCGTCTTTTCTGATAACTACTCCTTTACCCAAAATAAAACTATAATAATGGCATGATGGATACATGGAGTCCTGACATAAGGGGAAAAAGCAAGTATACTCACCACTACAATAACAAAGGGAACAATGGAGAAACTGCTTCCCAATTTGGAGGTGATTTCCGCAGAAAATTTCTTCTTCTCAATAAAGCAGCAGATTAGCACAAGAATCCCAGTTGACCACTGAAGTATAAGCTGCAATCTCAAGTCCAAAGTGCACAAACCAAGTAGACCTGTCAATAGTCAATTAAATGGAAAATGCACAAATATGACAACAACAACAACAAACCCAGTGTATTCCCACATGGTGGGGTTGGGGACAGTAAAATGTACACAGTCCATACCACTACCTCCGAAGAAGTAGAGAGGCTGTTTCAGATAGACCCCCGGCTCAAGACAAAGGACAGTAAACAAAATGCACAAATATGGAATGTTTAAAATATCTGAGATGACTCTGATTTTGGGTAAGTTTTCTTTGGCAAACAAGAAACGAATAGAAAAGGAGGTTCTTTCAATGAATGTTCTGAAGCAGGGCGAGATAGGTATTACCAATAACCAACGATCCTCCCTCCTACATAAAGAAAAGGAAGTAAAGGAGAAAGGAGCGAGGATGAAGTTTGAGGGAAAGAGAGATAAAGTTAAGAAATGACTTATTAAAAATTGAAGATGATATTTCAATTTTCAGGTAGCGGAAACACCTTGAGGTAGAAGACATATTTTAATAGCATGTCGGACTCATGACCTTATATAGAATTCGGTAGAACTGTGTGAGCACACTAAAAGCTAGCAAAGAGTGCTTGACCATACCAGCAGGAGGGCTGAAACCATGAGCGTAAAGAACTTGCGATAGTTCCTTTTCCCTATACAGTTGTTTATCCACTACAAAAATCAAAAACATAAAAATACGATTAGGAGATTTTTACATATATGTCAACACGGTCAAGCATCTATGATGTATATACTATATTTCAGACCACTCAAAGTTGTCAAATACCCTGCAATGATGGTCAAACTGATCTACACACTTGTCGCATACTCTGCAATGCTTGCTGTATTTAAATACCTGCAAGTGTCATTCCGCATTGAGATATACCGTATGAACATGTATTACAGCAATCTAACTAAAATATAACAGGTAGTTCAAGCTAAGCACATCAGTTTAAACAAAATCACTAAATATTATATTCATATTATATACCTTGATAACTTAACAAACGTTATTATCAATACCAGAGGGTGCAAACCAAAAAATAATAACAACTAGATGATGCTTCTTGTTAGGAATATTATATTTTTGTTTTATAACAAGATCTCTTAGCAAAATTATTCTAAATTCAGTACATAATAATGCCTCTAAGTGGAAGCACTAGCAATGATGGGATGTGAAGTTACAAACCTCTACTTCACACAAACTGCAGTAGAACATGCCATCTTCACTCAACTGTTGCTGAGAAGATTCAGTATGTCTACCTGCACAGTTGCTGATAAGAGCACAAGGTAGTAGAGCCAACAATCCGGAAGAGCGAGATCTTTGACGAGTAGCTGTAACTTCCTGTTCAATTTCAATGTGATCTGCAGCTGGTTCAGTTCCTTTATTGCTTTTTGCAGATGCATTTTCCCCAATTGATGCAGCATTAACATCCTGTATAGACGAATTCGTCTCACATCCTAATTTAGATTCTTTAACTTGGACTTGCTTTTTCTTGTCTAGCTTCTTTAGATATTTCTTGGATTTAAAAACTCCTGGATCAGCGGGATCAGCAGCAGCACACCAGATATACAAGCCAAATGCACTAATAATCTGGAGAAAACAAAGGATCATATACCAGACGCCTCCAAATGAACTTACATCTTACAAAGGCAAAAGTTTTGAACCCGCTCACATATCAGGTCGTTATTTCAGGTAATTCTTTTACATTCTACAGGTTAAGAAGTAGTTGCAAATCTAGTACCTTGTTTAAATCTTGTTAATTAAGGAAAAACATTGTTTTACTTGATAACGCGAGAGCCAAATAAATTCTCTACTTAGGCCATTTTTCAGCTGGAATAGGTACTGAACACTCAAAATCTTCAATTACTTTGGGCCGCTAAAGTGTGACCAAAAACATCGAGGTACATTACTTCTAGATTAAAGAGAGATTTTTCCGATAGGAGTACGATCTACAATACTAAATCAAGTATATTATCCAATTGTTCTCACCGGTGAACCTAGAGTGTTGGGAGTCCATTCAATTGAACCATTCATCTTCAATGTAAATAGTAGAGATGTGTGAAAAAAACAAAAAGAAGTAAAAATATCAAATTTTGAACCCATATTTCCAAAGAACTAAAAGCTCTCCTTTGGCCACAGATTTCAAAGTTGAAACTTAAAGAGCAGGCCGGTGCACTAAGCTCCTGTTATGCGCGGAGTCCGGATAAGGGTTGAACCACAAGGGTCCATTGTACGCAGGCTTACCTGCATTTCTGCAAGAGATTGTTTCCACAGCTTGCAGCCGTCAAAATTTGAGTTTTTGAAGTTTTGATATTTGGAGTTGTATTCGGACATGCATTACTTGGAAAAAAAATTGAAGTTTCGCAACCGGAGAACTTGAAAATATTTGAAGACCAGATCAAATTTCATGGCCAGGCACATCTTAGAAGATACATTTTCAAAATCTACTCCCAAAATAAATGGCCAAACGCTATCTAAGAAACTTGAACCCATCAAGTTGTTGAATTAAGTTTAGATACTGGATTTGCCTCTACTTGCTTACATTGTATCAGATAGACTGAAAAACTCATAATCACGAGTAAACTAAGCCATAGAGATAGAACAACCTAAAGAAAGGAAAACAAACCAGTATCCAAAACAAAAAGAAAATGAAAATTGTACAATGAAACACATAGAGGGAAAGATCTGTGACATTGATTCACAATAGATCTGAGTTCTTCATTGCCATGACTAAATGCAGATATGAAAGATTACAAAGAAGCCAAAAGAATTCAAGATTACTTACAAGAGGAGTATAAAGCCCCATCACAATATACTGAAACATTGTCTTTCCAACAAAAGGTGCAAAGAAAACATAGAAAGCAAATCCCAATGCCAGAAATACAGCAACAGCTACCACCTGCCAAAAAGATACATACCTAAAATCAAACAATTCAAGAATTCCCAAATTAGATAAACCAGAACTGAAATGTACACATGAATATAGCCCTCCCTCCCACCCCCTCCACCCCACCCCACCCAACCCCAACACACACACACTCAAAAGAGCAAAAGTTGGAACCTGAAGAGGATGATAAGGAAGTTGCCATCCATGCTTCCTCATTGTTGCTGACCTATAAACTTTCAAGAAAATGCAAGAGGAAACAAAAAATACAAAAAAAGATTTGCTTTTTTCACTCTATTCCTTTCTTGAATTTCAGTTTTCTTTCAACTCCCCACATTTTCTTGAAAGAAAACAATAAAGATCACTCTTTTACAATAAATCCTGAAACCCCATTAACCATATAAGTCTCATAAAACATGAAAATTTTAAAAAAAAAATAGGCAAAAAAAGAATAAAACACCAAATAAAGGACAGCTCAAAGAGAAAGAAAATGCATAATGTTGACTACTGACAGTATAGTGGGGGGGGGGGGGGGGGGGGGGGGGGGGGGGGGGGATGAAGGGGATATGGTGTGATCACTTAGCTAAGCTTTTGTCTAGTTCACTCAATCATAATCCACAAACAAATAAACCCCATAAACACAATGAGGTTGATGAAGAGAGAGAGAGGGGGGGAGAGGGAACAAAATGGGAACTCATTATTTCCTATATTTTTGTTTTTGGATTTCTTTATTTTGAAGTTTCACTTATTGTTATTTTTGATAACATAAGAGTTGCTCGAATGTTAAACACGCATACTTCTAATTTTGAAGTTATGAGTTTGAGTCATCGAGAAAGAGATTAAAATTGTCTTTCTTGAGAAGATGTGTATGTACAGTGATTGATCTATAGGTGGTGTAAGTAAAGGGGGTGGGGTTGTGGGTAGGGGTTAGGGGGGAGAAAGGGAGAGATCAAGAAGAGAGGGGCATATGCTTTTGAAGCTTATTATTACATTGCCAACTAACACAACCTGCTTTCACTTTTTAGCCTTGTTTCTGTTTCTTGCATTTCCTTTTGCCTTTGGGCAAATATCATGTGTCACAACAGAGGCAACAATAGCCAGTTGTATTTTTCTCTTCGAAAGTGTTGAATTAATTGATAAAGTAATTACTAGTCTTTCGTAGAAACACAGTATAATCATTCTTATGACCTGATTCTTCTCCAGAATTCACATATAGCAAGCTTTCATTTTTATTTTTTTATTCTCAGTCTTAATTTAATTGTATTCAAAAAAAAAAAAAAAAATTATCTCAAAATAATTACTCTAATTTTAAAAATATAAGGTTAGAATTGGAAAGTTAGTTCTTTTTAAGTATTGCTTAATTTGCAAGACAGAAAAAACAATAATATGCCTTAGCGAGTCGAAAATATTGATTCAGTTGATACAACAACAGATAATATCCAAAAAAAAAAAAAAACGTAATAAAAAGGTTTTAAAATGAAAAACGTAAAAAAAAAATTTTAAAAAAAATAAAAAGCTAAAACGAGAGTTAAAATGGGACTGGGCATAATTCCCAAACAATCCCTCCTCATTTATGGCTCTTTTGTCATTTTTGTTTCTCTCTCTTAGCTTTGAGTCTTGTCTATTTCTCTGCAAATTTTATCTTCTTCTTTCCAATTAATTACACATTTCTTGCCCAAAATGGTCCTGGGAACTTAGTATTTATTAATAGTGTATGTACTATACTATTTATTTATCCATTTCTTTTAAAGTACTTCTCAATATATTTCCTCTTCTCTTTAATGGTGTAGATTATTCAGAAAAATGCAAATTCAAAAAAGAAAAAATAAGTAGTTCTATTTTTTGTTTGTTACTATAAATATGGTCGAGCATTATCTTATAGGAGTATTCCTTTATGATTGATTTTTTTAAAATGTCATTTGAATTATTTGAGAGTAGGAAAAAGTTATTTACACTAACTATATATTCACTCTGTGTTATTTTAATTCTAGTGTCAGTTTTTTTTAATCACTCATTAATAATAATAAATACAAGATCTAATTTACGATTAAGCTACTCCTATTTATTAAAGATAGGCTAATTTTCCCTCTTAAATACTTTGTATACTTCTTTAATGGAAAGTTAAGGATACATTGAAACAATGATTAATTTTTTTAAAATTCCTTAAATGATAATTATTTTAGGACTTTGTTTTAGCTAACGCAATAGTTAAAATGAAATGATAGGACAATTTTTGTGAGCTAAAGCGAAAGTTAAAATAGGACAAGGAGAATATAAACTTAAACTCTATAATATATTAATACATTAGATACTGTTTTTTAGCGTTTTATTTGGTATTCAGTATCTATCTATATTAGAATCGATCAAATTTTTATTCGTGTGTTGCATGGCTTATTTATCAAATATTCTTTTTGCTCTTGTGAGTGTATGTTGCTTTTTAAGCTCCTAAATTCTTGCACAACCTGAAAAGACATTGATTTTGTATGCATTTATTTGGAATCACTAGGCATAAAATTTAAATTGGTGAAAGAATAAAATGTTGGACCTATCACTAATATATTTGTATAGTGGCTCAGCCATGTGTTAGTTGATTGCTATGAGTTCTAAAAAAAAATCATACCAATTTGCCCTATGATCTACTTAAAGAAATTGATAAATGAAAAGTTCATGTTTATTGCAATTGAATGTGGTGAATCTATTTTAATAGTATTACTTTATCAGTCTCAAAATACTTGTTGTCCTTACGCTAGTAGTAACTATACCTGAACACGACAAGTATCTACATTATGACAAATAAAATAAGTAATCTTCGATGAAAACAAATTATGTCTTATTACATAAATAAAAGTAAAATAGTTCAACGTTTCTCCTAAGTCCTAATTCATGTTCTTATGAGGAACGTATAAATAAAAAACACGATAAATATTTTAAAACGAAGGAATATAAAAGCAATGAAAGAATTTAAAAATAATAAGTAATGCAAATATCCACCATTGTTGAAATTATATAAGTAGTAGTACTATTTTTAATCCAACAACTACCTACCCCTCTTCCCTTTTTTCCTTTTTCTCCCGTCATCAACTCAACAAACCCTATAAGAAGGAATTTCTCCACAATTTATTTTTTTTCTCAATTTACTATTTATGGGCAAAGAATAATTGCACGGTTAGATCAGAGGCGGAGCTAGTTTGGAGCTAGTGATGAACATTCCTGGCGAAAAACTATATCATTTATACGAGATTGAAATTACTTATTCTGACTTCACCATTAGGTTTGGTGAATATTTTCTTTTACATTCTTAGATGCTCGATTTTATTTTATTATAGAATTGACAAGAAGTCAATATATTTAAAAATATGCAAAATAACGAAATACGATGGTAAATAAAACAATAAGGAGAAATTTAAAAGTTACTACGGTATATTATTTTCTCCACTGTAGTCCCGTTTGTTTGGCATTATTTGTTTGTCGAGAACCATGACTAATTTTCACAACTAAATCAAATTAACTATTTATTTATTTTGATGTAAAAAAGTAAATTAGAATAAAATAATCTTATTTATAGTTTGAATATCGAGTCTCACAAGACAAAAATAATGAAAGTTTCTTTTCTAATAAGTTTAATGTTTTTTTATAGATTTTGATCTAACGTTTTTAGTTTAAAATAAGTGTCATGTTCATAGAATAAATTTGGTTCAAAATAACTATAACTTTAGAAGGTAAAGAAAAATTAAGTTTAAAATTAGGAATAAAGACATTCGGGTTAAGTTAGGTGTGGCCCCGATAGAGAACAAGATGTAGAAAATAAGAATGAGATAATTTTAATATGTGAAGAGAAGATGCACGGATGTCTCAGTACAGAGGTGTGAGATCGAGTTTGGCTATGGATGGTTCAAGAGATGTAAAAGACAAGCCATTGAAGTATTGATGAGAGATAATTAGACAAGGCATAACATAATTTTAATTTAGTACTGATCGAGGACACGATCTTAAATTAGAGTTTATGGAAAAAGAGACGTGTACTACGAGACCACCAAGACTGATAGGCATTTCGACCAGAATATAAATTAGGGTAAGAGGTTAGTTAGATAATTAAGAATTATCAAACTTATTCTCTTACTATTAATTAGACGTGCTGTTAATTAGTTGTACTACTACTCTTATTGTATTTTGTCCTTTGATTTTAACTATTATTTATAATTTTATTAAACTTTGATTATTATTTTATCTTGCTATGGCTACTGTGTAGAGTGATTTATCACGTTGTGTTAGCATTGTGCCATGCATATTTTGATTATTTCATTATTTCTTTATCTCTAATGTTTTGAATTATTTTTCTTGAGTTGAGTGTTTATTAGAAACAATCTCTCTAGTATAAGGTTTACGTATAAGCTATCATCCCAAGATCTCAACTTATGGGATTAGACTGAATATGCTATTTTTATTGTAGTTCAATAACAATAACATATCTAATGTATTCCCACCAAGTGAGGTCTGAAGAGGGTAAAGTGTACACAGTTTATATAAAGTATTGAGGGTATATACGATAGACCCCCGGCTTAAGACAGATAACAGCAAATCAAACAAAAAACATAAAAATAAATAATAAAATGGGATAACACACCATTAGATAATAAAAGAAAAAAGACACCGACAGAGTAATATATAAACTATCTATTAAAGATCACAAATATCACCAAAACACTACGAACAAAAAACTTCAGACATAAATATAAATAAAACATTCCTCTTTTTTATTACGACGCACTTGTACACACTAACTCACTGATGATGTGGTTAATTGATGATAAAGAAATGGACTTTGGGTGTAACTTAACCTTAAAAATTAATTCATGAAGGGAGGATTGTCGAAAACCATATAAAGAGATTAAAAACCTTTAACCCACCGATATAAGACTTTAATAATTTAATACTCAAGATTAAAATATTAAATTTATTATATTTTAAAAATACGTTGAGTTAATACTGAATAAGTAAAAATCAATGAAACTAGTAGAATACAAAACAAAAAATCCATAAAAGTGAAATAGGAGATTTGACACAAAAACGAGAAGGTTTGGAGGTAAAAGTGGTTCAGAGATGTTTTTTCTATAAGTCCTGTCTTTTTGGCAGCTTCTTGTCAGTTTCATCGTGCTTGATGTGGTTTTTTTCTATATTATAGTCCAAAGTACTTTAAATTAATCAACTAATTAATTAATCCAATTAATAATTTATTTTCTCTCCAGCTTTTAATTTCTCGGCTCCATATTTAAGGATATTTCATTTTTTTCTAAAATAAAAATTATACGAAGATTATTTTTAAAAAATAATATGACACAAATTCAAAATGGAAAAAAGCTAAATATACTTTTGTATTATCAGAAATAATTTAAATATATCATTTGTTATACTATTGATCTAGATATGCTCTTTTCGTGATGTATGTGTTATAAATGTATTTACGTTATAGTGAATGTCTATCAAGATCTATTAAGAAGATTATCTGTCTTTTAGTCAGAAACTTGGAGTATTTTTTTTTTATAAATAAAAGAATTTTGTTCATTATATAATTTAATTAAGATGATCTCTCATCCTACACGGGAAATAAAGAAGTCTCTCTCTTTTCTATCTATTTATTTTTATTGTTCTTTATTTATATTTTATAAATGTTGTCAGCACGAATCACGAGTTAAAGATAAGTATTTGAATTTGATAATCTTTTATCATATTAAAATTGAATTTACATATTGATATTTGTGCAAATCAGTATTACAATTTAAGGATGTCAAGTATCTCGTACTGTATCAAATAAAAAAATCATTCTGTTTACCTACTTTTTTGGTAAATAGAACACACAAATTGATGTTTGGTGGAGAAAGATCCAAAGTTTATAATATAAATTTATTAAGCAAATTTGGTATATAAACTTGTTATTATCAGTGTGTTATATCTTGCACTTTTTTTTTTCTGCCTGGATTTGCTAATACATTACATAGCTTTTTGATGTAGGTATCTGATTCCGGTAATAATTCATATGTCCTAGCAGCTTCAACCTATCAAGAATAGGATGGAGGATTCAAATCTCATCCAACCGAAAAAATAAGATATAAATATTGGGTTCAAGTCCCAATAACGATGTATGACTAAGATATTTTTATATGGATAAGACGTTGAGTTTGAATCTCAATGCATCATATTAATGATATTATGATTGATAGGGCAAAATAATGGGTATTTGGTGAAGAGTCATGAAACATGTCCCATTCCTTGAATTGAATGTGGTAGCAATAAATCATATGTATGCCTCAATTTGCTTTTATAGTAGCTATCATAATTTGATATGATACGCTTAAGGCTATATTCCATTTATGGAGAATGAGAAACTTATTAATACAAACGTGCACTTGATTGTGGTGGTATCACAACTCACCTCCGAAAGAGGCTGATAATTTTGAAATCTATTTCTGAAGTAGTAAATCTGAACTTTATTCATGTAATAGTAAATCTGAAATTTACTAAAGTAAAAGTTTACATGTCATGGTAAACTTGGAGATTGCTAAAATAAAAATTCATAAATTGACATGAACGATTGCAACATCTCAAAAATGTGCATACTGAGTATTGAATATATATTGAAGAAATTAAAAAAAAAAATCATTACTTTAAATGTTGTTTGTTCTCATGATAAGTTGGTTGGACCAACTAATTTTGGGATTGAATCTCGTAAAATTTGAAAAGTATAAAAGGTGAATAATAGACCGTTCACCTATCATGCGATATTTTGAAAAGATGCATCAATTAGATGATCACATATACATTCATTGTCAACCTACGTTTGACATTCATAAAGTTATTTGCTCAATATAAATTGAGCATAATTTTCAGATTATGTAATCAAGATAATTCATCTTGATGATGATGGTTTGACATTGAATGTCTTCGATAAATAGCTAAACCATTACTAATGAGAACAAAGCTTCACGTGTTGGTCTGAAATATGATGTGTAGCACACAATAGCACTTGTATGCATTAGACCAATATATTATGATTATTTCTTCCCTCTCAATTGATTCAAGGTTAGGAACCAACTATTTTATTTAATAATTTTGATGTGCAGTATACGATTAATGAATATATCATAATGCACAAAGATGGATTCCTCAAACAACATAGAGAATGTCTGTTAGTTTTCCTAACATAAGGGGGAGATTATAAGCAGCTATGATGTATGTTAGGTATTATCATTAGATTCTCATTAAAAGGATAATTTAAGTCATATGCTGGAAGTATTTGCTGACTCAAATTTAATCTCATATCTAAGCTGCAAGTGCTCCTATTTTTTTGGCCATAAAGGACAAAATCTACGCATGCATGAAGCATGGTAGACCAATCGGTTCCAAATAAAATAGTCCTTGTAAAGAATAAGGAGCAGATAACCATAATAAGAAGGCAATGTGCTCTTGAAAGGCCTACGACATAACACTTCATGAAACCTTATGAAAGGTTCAGGTACCTGAAAATAATGAAGTGATGAAATCTTTAAATGTTATGTCACATTGTGAATCGATACAAAACGATATATCATTGATGATGTCTTTGATACAATATTGCTGGAATATTGTGAAAGATTACGAGGATCTGAATTTTACGTTTATTTAAGCATGCTGACGTAGAAAAATTTATCAAGTGACTTAAAATGATGCATTTTGGTAAGCATAAAACTTATTTGATTTACAGTCCAAACACTTGAAGATGTCACACTTGACATGTTGGATATTGTCACTTGACAATAATCTATATGGAAATCCCTAAAGAATTCAAAATGTCTGAAATATATAAAGTTTCTGGGAACTTGTTTATTATCCTTATAAGGGATAAATTGACGGTTTGAAAATCATTGAAACTCGAGTTTTTAAAAGCAATAAGATTATTCACTGAAATGACAAACATACCGAATTAGAATGGTCCTAAAGTACCATATCTTAATCCAATTGATGTACTAATGTATCTTGCAAATACTACAAGACCTGATAAAATCGTTTTCAGTCAGTCTGTTACCAAGGTATATTTTTGCTCTGTAAACACCTAATTTTTGACCAAACCTAATATCTTTATATCATTTTAGGGTTCAATTTATTTTATTTTTTAGGCCTAAATTCGATATTTTCAGTTTATCTTATTTTACAGGGTTTGTTTAAAAGTTTCAAAAATTACAAAAAAAAATAGAGTCAAATTTTAATAAGCTTTTATTTTTATTTTTTATTTAAAAAAAATTATTTATTTTCTTCTTTTAACTTTTAATAAATAATCTAGTGATATTAATATTCTGCAATCATGTTCTAAGACTAATTATTTAACTTATCTATATTTTAGCTTTAAATAAATTTTACCATTTTATTAATATCCTTAATTGAAAAACAAAAACAAAAAAAAAAGAATCCTAAACTACCATTCCCACACCCTAAAACCACATTCCTATTTTCCCTCCAACACACTCCCATATTTCCCTCACGTTCGGCCCACACAAACACACGACATCACAAAACTATCTCAAAAACTTCCTCAACCCTCACCCTATATAAAGACAAATACTACAACACTCTTGAGGGGGAACGGAAAAAAAACACGAAGAATTGAAAAAGAAAAGAAAGAAACAACATTGAAACCAAAAAAGAAAAACAGTAAGGAAAAGAAGAAAGAAAAATAGTAGGAAACAAAGAAGAGGAAGAAGGAACACACGAGTGATAAGTGGTTTCGGGTTTTCCATTCGAGTTTTGGTTCGACGTAAGAGCTTCTCTTTTGATTTAGTTCGTCATACAGGTTCTTATTCAATCCCTGTACTATTACTTTTTTTTGTAAATTTGGTTATGAATCGAAGCATGAATAAAGTTAATTCCATGACTTTTTCTATCGTTTGTTATGTGTAATTCATTATCGTTACATAGTTTACTTTATGTCACCATTTATAACTAGTTTGCTATTCCGAAGTAGCGTTAACTAAATTTAATTGATCTCTAAATGAGATAATTGTTAGAGTCATCAGCGTTAAAAGATGTGTATTCGGTTGACATGCGATTAGTACAATTGCGTTGTAACTAGAATCTTAGACCTATACACGTGTATGCATGCCAAATATAAGGTAGAAGAAGAAAACAGGGTCGCAGTAAGCAATATTTCATAATCACATTCCTCAATTGTGGGACTATACTGGCTTTTGCTTTGTCTGGGGTTTTCAATCTAGTTCAGTTTAACAACAACGCTACACTTGGCGAGAAAGTGTTGTAGAAGCCTTTACTGTTACTAAGCGTGTGGCTATTTGTTGTTTCAATTTTTAGGTTTGGTTGGATTGTTGCGCCGAGTTACGTTAATCATATGGATATATTTGTGCGTATTGTTTTGCTCGTTGTGGGGTTGCTCTGCTTCACGTTGTTCATTGTGAATGAAGAGAATTGGAAGGGGAGTAAGAGAGGCTCAGTTGATAGCAAATTTTATCATCATGTATCTATTGGTAAAATAAGATTCTTAATAGTGAAATCTCATAGAACTAATAGAGACAAAATTTATTAATCATTAGTCAATCATCCTTGTAATCATTAGGTAAATAAAAAGTCAACTCATTATTTAACCTCCTAAATCATAATGTTCGAGAAATAGAATCATTAGTATAACTCCACCATCGAATCATTGTGAACATAATTGTAGGAATAAATTCTCTAAGAAGGTTACTTTGGTTATTGGACCAGTTGAGTTTGTGATCACCTTTCAAGTAATAGATATGGATACTTCCTACAACCTACTTTTAGGAAGACCATGGATCCATACGGCTAGAGTCATACCTTCTACTTTGCATCAAGCAGTTAACTTTGAACACGACAATCAGGAAATCATTGTGCATGGAGAGGATGACCTTCCAATACATCAAGATCCTTCTGTACCTTGTATCGAAGCAAAAGGGGGTTGTGAATCTTCCATTTATCAGGCTTTTGAAATTGTGACAGCTGATTAAGTTATGGAAGGCACGTCGATTTCGGGGCCTTATCTCTCTTCTACTTCAATCATGGTGGCTAGCCAAACGCTACAAAATGGTTATGAACCGGGAAAAGGATTAGGGGTTTTGCTGCAAGGAATTATAAACCCAGTAGATCCATGTGGTAGACACAACACCTTTGGCTTAGGATTTAAGCTGACTGCAGCAGATAGGAAATGGGCAAAAGAACCAAAAAAGGCTTGGCAATTGACAAGTCCGGTTCCACACATTAGCCAATCTTTAACGAAAGCTCAAAAGGAAGAAAATTAAGACCCATCTGTTAACAAGGATGTGGATGAAATATGTCGAGGTCTCAAGGAAATATTTTATGAAGCAAACATAGTTCAGATGGGTGAAGGCCCTAGCCATGAAGATGTGCAGTTCGTCGGGCCAAATGTCAAGCTCACTAACTGGGAAGCCACTCCTCTCCCCATAAGGAAGGAGTCTTGGTAGTTTATTTTGTTGTTTCATTTTTCTTTATTTTGCATTTTGGATTATTCTCAGGGTTGTAATCCACATAATTTAGTTGCTCTGCTTTGATGTTAACCCTCTTGTCCTTTCCAATTCAATGAAGTGAAATTCAAGTTTCCTAGTAAATTTATCTTTTCTTCCCTCTTTTAATTTTCATTTTTATCTTATTTCAGTTATGTTAATACTGGCTCTAATAACATGGAATGCACACGGAGTTCATATTTAGATCCTAAAAAGTTGTCTAATCTCGAATCAACAAACCAAACGGTAGATGAATACGATGAAGATGAAGCTGATAAGGAAGTCAGAAAAAGATTGGATCAATTTGAGGATAAGCCCAAACCCAATTTAAATGACACTGAGATAATAAATTTGGGAACTGGTGAGGAGGTTAGATAAATAAAAATAAGTATTCATGCAGATCAAAATATCAGGAATGATATTATTCAGATTTTGTTCGAGTATAAGGATGTTTTTGCATGGTCTTATGATGATACGTCGGGTCTAAGCACGGATTTGGTAGTCCACAAACTGCCTACATACCCTGATTTTTCATCGGTCCAGCAAAAACAAAGAAAGTTTAAAACTGACATGCGCGATAAAATCAAAGAGGAAATCAGGAAGCAATTGAATGCAAACGTGATTAGGGTCGCTCAGTACACCACATGGTTGGCTAATGTGGTGCCCGTACCAAAGAAAGATGGTAAAATCAGAGTTTGTGTTGATTATAGGGATTTGAACATAGCAAGCCCTAAAGATAACTTTTTGCTACCCAATATTCACATCCTTGTTGATAATTATGCTAAACATGAGATCCAATCTTTCATGGATTGTTATGTCGGATATCACCAGATCTTGATGGATGAAACAGATTCAGAAAAGACTGTTTTCACCACCTTGTGGGGTACTTATTGCTACAGGGTCATGCTATTTGGTTTAAAGAATGCGGGAGCTACGTACATGAGAGCTATGACTACTATTTTTTATGACATGATGCACAAAGAAGTAGAAGTATATGTTGATGATGTCATTATCAAGTCCAAGACACAAGTCGATCATGTATATAACTTGAGGAAATTCTTTGAAAGGTTGCGAAAGTATAATCTTAAGCTCAATCCAGCAAAGTGTACATTTGGAGTTCCATCCGAAAAACTTTTGGGTTTTATAATTAGCCACAGAGGCTTTGAATTGGACCCCTCCAAGGTAAAATCCATTCGAGAATTGCTGTCTTCAAAGAATAAAACTGAGGTCATGAATTTTCTTGGAAGGCGGAATTATATAAGAAGGTTCATCGCTCAGATCAACACTACATGTGAATCGATATTTAAGTTGCTGAAAAAGGATGCAGCTATTCGGTGAACAGATGAATGTCAAGAATCATTTGATAAGATTAAAGAATATTTAGCAAATCCTCTAGTACTGGTCCCATCGGAACCTGGTAGGCCTTTATTTCTATATCTGTTAGTGATGGACAATTATTTTGGTTGTGTTTTAGGACAACATGACATCACAGGCAAAAAGGAACAAGCAATCTATTATTTGAGCAAGAAGTTCACGAGTTATGAGGTAAAATATACTCTTTAAGAAAAGACATGTTGCGCCCTAACTTAGATTGATTAGAAGTTGAATCACTATCTTTCGTCCGACACAACCTACCTCATATCTCGAATGGATCCTTTAAAGTATATTTTTCAAAAACCTATGCCCACAGGTAGATTAACGAAGTGGTAGATTTTACTTATAAAATTTGACATTGGGTATGTTACTCGTACCGCTATGAAAGCACAAGCATTGGCCGATTATTTGGCAGAGAACCCAGTTGACAATGATTATGAGCCATTGCGAACTTACTTTCCTGATGAAGAGATTAATTCAATTGAGGAAGAAGTTTAAGATGATATGTATGCATGGAAATTATATTTTGATGGGGCAATCAATGTCAAAGGAGTAGGAATTGGGGCGGTTCTTGTCTCACCGATCGGGCGTCATCATCCCACCACAGCACGACTTCATTTCTATTGTACTAATAACAAAGCAGAATGTGAAGCTTGCATCATGGGGTTAACTATGGAAATAAATCTGGATGTACGCGAGCTAGTGGTGTTGTGAGATTCCAAATTGCTCATTCGACAAATTCAAGGAGAATAGAAAACGAGAGATATCAAGCTCATTCCATACAAACAGTGCTTAGAGGACCTTAGCAAAAGGTTCAAGTCTATCGAATTTAGATATATTCCCAAATCTCACAATGAGCTGGCTGATGCCCTGGCTACACTATCTTCCACGCTCCCATACCCAGGAAATACGCATATCGACCCATTAGAGATACAGATACGAGATCAACATGGTTATTGCAACCTAATTGATGCAGAACCAGATATTGAACCCTGGTAGTATGATATCAAATGCTTCCTAAAGTCAAAAGAATATCCAATACACGCCAATGTAGATAAAAAAAGGACTATTAGGTGACTTACTAATGGTTTCTTCTTAAGTGGGGAGATTCAGTACAAACGAACCCCAGATTTGAACTTGTTGAGATGTGTTAATATTCAGAAAGCTGAAAGAATCATGAATGAGGTACATTCGAGGGTATGTGGTTCACATATGAATGGCTATGTTTTAGCGAAGAAGATTATGCGGGCAGGATATTATTAGTTGACTATGGAGCGAGATTGCTTTCGCTTTGTTCGCAAGTATCATCAGTGCCAAATTAACGGTTGATTCACTCGCCACCTTCAGAGCTGCATCCTATGTCTGCTCCTTGGTCATTCGTTGCTTGGGGCATGGACGTAATCGGTCCAATAGAACCAAAAGCTTCTAATAGGGATCGATTCATAATGGTCGCTATTGACTATTTTACCAAATGGGTAGAAGTTGCTACTTTCAAATCAGTCACGAAGAAAACAGTAGTGGATTTTGTCCATTCCAACATCATATGTCGTTTTGATATACCAAAGTCCATTATCACAGACAATGCAACCAATCTCAATAGTCATCTAATGAAGGAGGTTTGCGAGCAATTCAAGATGGTGCATCGTCATTCTACCCCTTACCGTCCCAAAGCAAATGGAGCCGTTGAAGCAACAAAAAAGAATATTAAAAAGATTCTTAGGAAATGGTCCAAGGATCTCGACAGTGGCATGAGAAATTACCGTTTTCTCTTTTAGGATATCGCATAATTATCTGTACATTGACTGGCGCAACTCCTTATTTACTAGTCTATGGGACTGAAGCTGTGATACCCACAGAGGTCGAAATTCTCTCGCTTCAAATCATTGTTAAAGCCGAGATTGAAGATACTGAATGGGTCAAGTCTAGACTAGAACAATTATCATTAATAGATGAAAAAAGGTTAACGGCAGTTTGCTTTGGCCAATTATACCAGCAGAGGATGGCGCGAGCTTACAATAAGAAGGTACATCCTAGAAAATTTAAGGTCGGCCAACTTGTTGTAAAATGCATCATTCCACATCAAGAAGAGGCTGAAGAAAATTTTGCTCCGAACTGGAAAGGTCCATACATAGTTAAACAAGTATTATCAAATGGAGTTTTGCAACTTGCGGATCTGGACGAAAAAATGGCAGAAAAAGCTATCAATACCGATTCAGTCAAAAGATATTATATTTGACACACTGGTGCTTAACATTCTCAAGTTGAGATGACGAAAGGCCATCATTCTACTTAACTAAATGTCGTTAATCCCTTGTCAGCCCTTCGAGCTTTATTTACCTTTCCTTGCTTACCCTTTTTGGAGCCAAAAAAAAACTTGTGGGTGAAAACCCAAGGAGGCACCCATAAGATGATTCAAAAAAATAGATAATGCATATAGAATTGAACTTCGTTCGACCTGATTTCTAAGTGGATACGTAGGTAGTCCTATTTTGGGGTTCGATCAGACCAAAAACAAAAAAAAAATAAAAAATCTTGGTATTCAAAGAAATCGAGACATATATCCTACTATCACTTTTATATGGCTCTTAAGTTTTAATTTATCCTAAAAATCATTTTCCCTTTGTCCATTAAATACCTTCTGATTAATTTTCAAGAATGTTAAGCCTTGTGTGCTGTAAAAAAAAACTTATAGATGAAAACCCTCAAGGGCACCATAACAAAATGAAAAACGAGACAACCGAAATTAGAGAGGTCAATTGAGAAAATCCTAGAAGGATAACTTTAGTCAAACAAAGTTTATCATGACAGGACAAAAATCAATAAAAATGATTTGATTTGATTGAAAGATGAAGCCTAATTCGAGATCAGACAGTTTCGAAGGGTCAAATATCTACTCCAAATTGCGTGTCATGCATTATTGAAGTTAATATACACCTCCAGATAAGCTTCCCTCCTTTACTGTTAGAAATACCTTATATTCAAATATAATTCTTTTATTCCTTCTTTTGATTCTTCCTTATTTCATTTTTACACGTTTTTTTATGCGTAAATCTTGTACCAAATGCAAAATAAAGAAAATGTGCGCAAATTGACCATGGCTCCCAGTGAAATTGAGCAGAGATTATTGGGTGTACACCACCTTGACAAGGACAGGGAGTCAGTTAAGATAAGTGTTACGAGTGAAGCATTTGAAAATGAAGAACAGAATCGTACTGAAATAAACAGAGATGCAACAGAATTTCAAAGACAAAGAGTCAAGCTCGCCAACCAATTAGTTGAATCAACCTTATCAAGTTGGGGCAGAGATAAGGAAAACCTCTAAGAAATTCAGGGCCACAAACCAACTACCAATTTTAAAATACACAATTTTTTTTCTCTCTCTCTTGCTTGAACAGGGGCAAAGTAGTCTTGTGAAGTTTATTGGGAAAAACAAGTATAGCAAAGTTAAGTTTTTTTAATTTTTCTCTTTTTGTTATGTTACTATAATTCTAAGTTCGTATCAATATAATTATAATAATAATAATAAAACCCTCATATTCAAAATTGGGGCATTTTTTTTCCAACAAAAAAGAATTAAAAAAAAATCTTAATCTTATTTCGTCTTCATAGGGCGTCATCCCCTAGTTGACATCTTATCTCATCTTCATAGGGTGTCATCCCCTAGTTGACGTTTTATTTCGTCTTCATAGGGTGTCATCCCCTAGTTGACATCTTAGGAAACACCATTCCCTAATTTTTCTTATCAGTCTTCATAGGGTGTCATCCCCTAGTTGACATCTTAGGAAACAACATTTCCTAATTTTTCCTATCCATCTTCATAGGGCGTCATCCCCTAGTTGACATTTTATTTAGTCTTCACAGGGCGCCATCCCCTAGTTGATATCTTAGGAAACACCATTTCCTAATTTTTCTTATCCGTCTTCATAGGGCGTCATCCCCTAGTTGACGTTTTATTTCATTTTCATAGGGCGTCATCTCCTAGTTGATGTCTTATCTCGTCTTCATAGGGCGTCATCCCCTAGTTGACGTTTTATTTCGTCTTCATAGGGTGTCATCCCCTAGTTGACATCTTAGGAAACACCATTCCCTAATTTTTCTTATTTGTCTTCATAGGGTGCCATCCCCTAGTTGACATATTAGAAAATACCATTTTCTAATTTTTTCTATCTTTCTTCATAGGGCGTCATCCCCTAGTTGACATTTTATTTTGTCTTCATAAGGCGTCATCCCCTAGTTGACATCTTAGGAAACACCATTTCCTAATTTTTTCTTATCCGTCTTCATAGGGCGTCATCCCCTAGTTGACGTTTTATTTCATCTTCATAGGGCGTCATTCCCTAGTTAACATTTTATTTCGTCTTCATAGGGCGCCATCCCCTAGTTGATATTTTATTTCGTCTTCATAGGGAATCATCCCCTAGTTGACATTTTATTTCATCTTCATAGGGTGCCATCCCCCAGTTGACATCTTAGGAAACACCTTTTTCTAATTTTTCTTATCCGTCTTCATAGGGCGCCATCCCCTAGTTGATGTTTTAGTTCGTCTTCATAGGGTGTCATCCCCTAATTGACATCTTAGGAAACACCATTTCCTAATTTTTCTTATCTATCTTCATAGGGCGCCAACCCCTAGTTGACGTTTTATTTTGTCTTCATAGGGCGCCATCCCCTAGTTGAGGTTTTATTTCACCTTCATAGGGCGCCATCCCCTAGTTGACTTCTTCGGAAACACCATTTCCTAATTTTTCTTATCCGTCTTCATAGGGCGCCATCCGCTAGTTGACATTTTATTTCGTCTTCATAGGGCGTCATCCCCTAGTTGACATCTTAGGAAACACCATTTCTTAAATTTTTCTTATCCGTCTTCATAGGACACCATTCCCTAGTTGACATTTTATTTCTTCTTCATAGGGCGTCATCCCCCAGTTGACATCTTAGGAAACACCATTTCCTAATTTTGCTTATCCGTCTTCATAGGGTGTCATCCCCTAGTTGACATTTTATTTCGTCTTCATAGGGCGTTATCCCCTAGTTGACATCTTAGGAAACACCATTTTCTAATTTTGCTTATCCGTCTTCATAGGGCGTCATCCCCTAGTTGACATTTTATTTCGTCTTCATAGGACGCCATTCTCTAGTTGACATCTTAGGAAACACTATTTCCTAATTTTTCTTATCCGTCTTCATAGGATGTCATCCCCTAGTTGACATTTTATTTCGTCTTCATAGGGCGCCATCCCCTAGTTGATATCTTAGGAAACACTATTTCCTAATTTTTTTATTCGTCTTCATAGGTCGTCATCCCCTAGTTGATATTTTATTTTGTCTTTACAGGGCGTCATTCCCTAGTTGACATTTTAGGAAATAAACCTTCCTATTTTTCTTCTTTACGTCTTCATAGGGTATGACAATCGCTAGTCGCATTTTAAGAAGCAAATATCCTAACTCTTTTTCATGCATTCATAAGGCATAACTTCCTTTGGTTGCATTATTGAGAATAGAAATCTTATTTTATTGCGTACCTAGCTTAGACTCTATCATTTTAATTTATTTGTTCTTAAATTATTTTATAATTTTTTAAAAATAACTCACAAAATTTTTCCAATGCAAACTGGGGCAGAAAATTTTGTTCGTTTTATTTTGTTATCTTTGATGTCTTGCAGGGTTTTCTGCAAAGCACAGGTCTGATGTCGAGAATAAAAATTCCGTCCCCAGTCAAAATGCAGAAGAATGATCAATTTGAAGATAGTTAGAGTCAGCTTTGCATCCGTAGCGGCTCAACAGCTCAAGAGACATCTTTGTAGCTTCTGATCAGGAGAACAAGCATCTAAAGTATTCTATGAAATGTTCTTTGGTAGAGTGTCAATGACTCAATCAATTTTTCAAGTTCAAGTCTCAAATCCTAACTTCAAGATCAAATTTTGAGATCAAAGTACCCATGGAAGACGATAACTGAAGATCCAAGAGGAAGATCTGAAGCAAGAGAATCAATATAATAGAATAGATAGGATCTTGAATCTCCTTTCTAGTTTCATTTTTCTTTTCTGATGTAATAAAAGGAGCCACGAACCGGAAACTCGACGGGACCTCAAACTCACCCATTCATTGCCACACCCACTTGATCTATATGTGACCTGATTCTCTTATAACCCGAGATATGTAGGATACCTAAAGCCAGGATTCGGTCACACCTCTTTCCTACTTATTTATGTATTACTTTTGAATAAATGGTTGGGCCAAAAATTAGTCATGTTTATTTCTTTGCTTGAAAATTCTCCATATTTCCAAGCAAAGAGGGGCATTCTGTAAACACCTAATTTTTTTACCAAACCTAATATTTTTATATCATTTTAGGGTTCAATTTATTTTATTTTTTAGGTCTAAATAAGATATTTTCAGTTTATCTTATTTTACAAGGTTTGTTTAAAATTTTCGAAAACTACAAAAAAATAGAGTCAAATTTTAATAAGCTTTTATTTTATTTTTTATTTAAAAACGATATTTATTTTCTTCTTTTAACTTTTAATAAACAATCTAGTGATATTGATATTCCGCAATCATGTTCTAAGACTAATTATTTAACTTATCTATGTTTTAGTTTTAAATAAATTTTACCATTTTATTAATATCCTTAATTGAAAAAAAAAAATCCTAAACTACCATTCCCTCACCCTAAAACCACATTCCTATTTTCCCTCCAACACACTCCCATATTTCCCTCATGTTTGGCCCACACAAACACACACGACATCACAAAACTACCTCAAAAACTTCCTCAAAAACTTCCTCAACCCTCACCCTATATAAAGACAAACACTACAACACTCTAGAGGGGGGACGAAAAAAAAACACGAAGAATTGAAAAAGAAAAGAAAGAAACAACATTGAAACCAAAAAAGAAAAACAGCAAGGAAAACAAGAAAGAAAAATAGTAGGGAACAAAGAAGAGGAAGAAGGAACACACAAGTGATAAGTGGTTTCGGGTTTTCCGTTCGAGTTTAGGTTCGACATAAGAGCTTCTCTTTTGATTTAGTTCGTCATACAGGTTATTGTTCAATCCCTGTACTATTACCTTTTTTTTGTAAATTTGGTTATGAATCGAAGCATGAATAAAGTTAATTCCATGACTTTTTCTATCGTTCGTGATGCGTAATTCATTATCTTTACATAGTTTACTTTATGTCACCATTTATAACTAGTTTGCTATTCCGAAGTAGCGTTAACTAAATTTAATTGATTTCTAAATGAGATAATCGTTAGATTCATTAGCGTTAAAATATGTGTATTCGGTTGACATACGATTAGTACAATTGCGTTGTAACTAGAATCTTAGACCTATACGCGTGTATGCATGCAAAATATAAGGTAGAAGAAGGAAACAGGGTCACAGTAAGCAATATTTCATAATCACATTCCTCAATTGTGTGACTATACTGGCTTTTGCTTTGTCTGGGGTTTTCAATCTGGTTCAGTTTAACAACAACGCTACACTTGGCGAGAAAGTGTTGTAGAAGCCTTTACTATTACTAGGCGTGTGGCTATTTGTTGTTTCAATTTTTAGGTTTGGTTGGATCGTTGTGCCGAGGTACGTTAATCATATAGATATATTTACGCGTATTGTTTTGCTCGTTGTGGGGTTGCTCTGCTTCACGCTGTTCATTGTGAATGAAGAGAATTGGAAGGGGGGTAAGAGTTGTTCAGTTGATAGAAAATTTTATCATCATGTATCTATTGGCAAAATAGGATTCTTAATAGTGAAATCTCATAGAACTAATAGAGACAAAATTTATTAATCATTAGTCAATCATCCTTGTAATCATTAGGTAAAATAAAAAGTCAACTCATTGTTTAACCTCCTCAATCATAATGTTCCAGAAATAGAATCATTAGTATAATTCCACCGTCGAATCACTGTGAACATAATTGTAGGAATAAATTTTCTAAGAAGGTTAACCCGAAGCGAAGCCGTCTAGAGTTTTTGCTTCTATATTTTGGTGTAAAGAAAAGCCTATGTTGTAACTTCTGTGTCCCACTTGTTTGAAACTTTTTGATTCCTCTTTAAGTTTTATTTTATTAATTATTTCATCCCTCCCATTCTTGATAATTTTTAGTTATGATACTTAAAATGTTATATGAATATAAATCGGTTAAATTTAGGTGTCATATTATTCGTATTATGTATAGTTTCTTATTAGTTTTAAAAGTAATTTGAGTGGTAGACCATTTAATCATCATAGGCTCTCGACAGTTAATTTTCAGGCTTAGTTATTCTTTTGAAGGTTAATTAATTAATTAGTGTAAAGATTGAGGAAAATGGATTGCAATCTTATTCAAAATTCGTCGTCATCGGTAAGAGAGAGGAAAAACTCATTTTCAAGGGAGAGGACTTGTAAAGAACGAGTTAGGTTCTTAATCTGAAGAAAATTTTAAGTTTAATACAAGTGAAAGTCTAACGAGGAAGTCGAAAGCACTGCTATCGACCATTCGTTATAATAAAATAAACATACCATTTGAAGCTGTTTGAATTGGGTTGGGTAGATTCTAAACTTGTTAGGTGCTTATTTAAACTTTGAAAAATGGGAACGATCCATAAATGCCACAAAGGCGCGAGAAGTATACCAAAACTCGTGGTAAGGCCGAAAAGTACTACTATCGGTAAGCCACACATCAATACAGTTTTAAATACATTCAAAAATAAATACAAGCGGAATTGAAGTCACAGTTAAGGCCAACAAATATTATATATCCAAAAGATTAATTTAAGCCAGACAGAAGTCATTAAAGCGACCGTGCTAGAATCACGGGACTCGAGGGGTGCCTAACACCTTCCCCTCGGTCAACAGAATTTCTTATCCGAATTTCTAGTTCGCAGACTAAAAATTAAGAGTCATTTCCTTTTGAATAGGGATTCAATAAGGTGACTTGAAACACCCAAACTCAATTCCAAGTGGCGAATTTGTAAATAAAATAATCCCTATTCAAAACGTCACTTTAATTGAAAAAATCCATTTTCTCAAAACCAACTCCCTAGCGGGGTCGGATGCGGTAAAAATAGGGGTGTGACATGCTCCTACTAGGAGACATCAAAATTGTATAAAACACATAAGTTTGTTTTATTCTGAAGATTGCAGTCCCGATCTTATTAGTCATGTTGATATTGGGTACGTATCTGACCCACATAAAGCTCGGTCTCAAACAGGCTATGTGTTCATATGTGGTAGTATTGCCATATCTTGGAGATATACAAAGCAGTCTATCATAGCCATTTGATCGAATCATGATGAGATAATAGCTATTCATGAAGCAAACCGAGAATGTGTATGATTGAGGTCCATGATACATCTCATTCGAAAAAAATGTGGTGTGAAATATGACAATCTAACCATAATTGTATACAAATATAATGCAGCATACATACCACATCTTAAGGGAGGATTCATAAAAGGAGATAGAACGAAGCACATTTTGCCAAAGTTATTCTACATACATGAACTTCAAAAGAATGGTGATATTAACGTGCAACAGATACGTTCAAGTGACAATATGGCTGGTTTATTCACCAAATCTTCTCCAATGACAACTTTCAAGAAGATGCTGCATAAAATCGGGATGCAAAGGTTCAAGGATGTTCTCATTAGGTAGAGTTGATACGCGTTGTACTCTTTTTCCCTTATGAGGTTTTATCCCATTCTTGTAAGGTTTTTAATGAGACAGCGTATATGCGTATTGTTAGAGATGTGTATTTTTTTTCCTTCACTAGATTTTTTTCCCATTGGGTTTTTTCTAGTAAGGTTTTAACGAGGCACATCATCTGTCTAGACATTCAAGGAGGAGTGTTATAAATGTATTTACATTATAGTGAATGTCTATCAAGATCTATTAAGAAGATCTAGTTGATATCTATCATGATTTGAAGTACCTAATTGATATTTATCAGGATTTGAAGTATCTGTCTTTTAGTCAGAAACTTGAAGTATTTTCCCCTATAAATAAAGGTGTTTTGTTCATTGTATAATCCAATCGAGATGATATCTCATCCCTCATGGAAAATAAAGAAGTCTCTCCCTCTTCTCTCTATTTATTCTTGTTGTTCTTTATTTATATTTCATAATATATATATATATATATATATATATATATATATATATATATATATATATATATATTTAATCTAAATATACTTCTCCCATTCTATATAATTTGCTTCAAATTTGCTCTTCATTTTAAGGGAGGGCACTAACATGCTCAGAATTAAATGACCCAACTCAATTATTTATGCACACAATAAAAATTTCCCACAATATTTTTAGGGAAAATTACCATCATGGATCATATTAGTTATAACAGGAGATTTCAACCCTTTAAGATAGGCATAATACTTAAAAAAGTATTTCTTTAATTTGGTCTCAATTGTAATTTATGTTTCCCATTTTGGGTGTAAATAAGTAGATACGTATGTTCTATGTGACGTCTTACATGGCAATTCGAATGAAATGTCATGTTATATGTGTGTTCTATATATTCAACTTTATACAATTTAAGTATTTTTTGTGCACATTCAAAATTAAAAAGGGTAGATGTCCGCTAAAACAAAATTAAATGACACGTTTATATATTATGTTTTTATGATATATCCATCGTAAATAGTATATTTGAAAACACAAATATTTAAAAGGAAATTTTTATTTAAATAGTAGACTATAGTTACTACCAGTGATTATTAAGTACAATATTAAACAATCTTGTTAATGATATAACCTTTTTCCTAATGGACTAATTCCTATTTTAATCTTTTGATATATATATATATATATTGCCAACTTAAATGGATGGAGTATAAATGTAGACTTTAGAGACCCTTTTTACACATTTTTTTTTTTCTGACATTTACTTTGGTTGATGCATTAAATCACTACAAATACACATGCAACATCCAAAAGACAGGACAATTTCCCTCTACCAATAAAACAAAGGTCAATTTGCAGTAAAATAAATGTAACGCCAATTCTACTTTTAAATTCGAATTTCTGTTTACTCTCAAAAATAATAAAAACCTCATTTATAAACCAAGATTAATTTGCTTCGGAATGTTTGGAACTCATTGGCTAGTGTGTTCTAACGTATATGCACCTGTTAGAGTTTGTGACCCGAATTTTATTGATCCGATCATGAAAAGTTTATAGTGCGATCGAAGTTTGTGACCTGTATGTTTTTGGGTTAAAACTTATTTGTACGCACGTATTATATAAATGCGTTTAGTGGGTTGTTTCGGGTTGATATATATACGTCATTGAGATAAATCGTCTCTATTGTTGTACTCCTCTCCATTATAGTGAATTCTCTCTGTCTTTGCCCGTGATTTTTCTCACCAAATTTTTTTACGTAAATCTGTATGTTCTTGATTTTTTTTTGTTTGTGGTTTGCTTATTACTGTCCGGTTCATAACAGCTCCTAATCAACATATCATACATTTGCTTAAGCTCTCACCACTAGATCAAAGCTACATGGGATTCTTTTGAATCTCATTAATTATTGTATGAAATTTATGAAAAGAAATATAAGAGCCTTTTAAAATATTTGAGTTAATTAGGTCACCAAAATTTTTGAGATGTCTCGACGTAAAATTTAAAAATACTACGAATTAGAGACCCAAATGTATCCTAAGAGTGAAGCTTTTGGTGTTATCCTTAATGCTGAAAACTTTTTGCTCTTTCATGCAAATTAATCACTAGACCCTACAAATAATAAATTTTTTTCACTGAAATTGTTCAATGGTTATTTTCGCAGCTATTGGATTGAATCAGTGAAAAGAAAAAATAATAGTGTAAAAATTAGGAAGATTTCAAATGTTTCAATTATAATTTGTTTTCAAGATGTTATCAACAATATACTGCCAATAATATTAAATAACTGTATAAGTTCCAAAACACTATTGATAATGATAGTTTAGTAAAAATACTGCTCAAATTAATTTTTTATTAAAGAGTGTGTCAAGTAAATATGAGTCAAGCCATATGAAACAGAGGATTACTCATGGATAAACATGATTGAAAATATAATTGCCGTAAAATATACCTGCTAAATCAAACACTGAACTAAGTAATGATTCCAGCCTAACTAATTTCAATATTACTAATACATTATATTCAATAGTATTTTTTTTTAAAATCAGAACATATTGAATACTATTTCTATGCATTTTAATGTTTTGGAATCAACATATAGTATAATGTAATTATCCTAGTTGTACAAAAAAGTTAACACCATATTTGTAATTTACTCTATTATGATTGTCTTTATCTTTGTCAATATATAGAGGGAAAATGTTTGTCGTATATGTGATTGTGATATGATCAAATCCTAGTGGGTACCAAACTTTCTCTTGCACTGTCAATATCAAAAGAATGTTACTACATAATACTCCTGTTTTGGTCTTATAGTCTTAATTTAGTTATGTTAGCTGAGTAATCATGTCAAGTTACAATAGTAAAACTAGATTAATTAATTTAGATTTATCACATTAATCAGTATTGTCACGATCCATTTTTTCTAAACAAATCGTAATCACCATTTGGTGTTTGAAGTTGACTGAACATACCTTATTGGCTTTCTAAAACTTTCTCTGTTGTGACGGTTGAAGTGTGTGATTATTTCATTTAAAAATTAAGAAAATATGCTTTTTATTATTTAATTATGCTTTTAACCGTCTTTCTTATTATGTGTAGGCTTGATTCTTTTTTCATGGGCAAACATATAAAATTTTTTTTTTTTTTTTTTTTAATAATAGGTTAAGGGTGAAATTCAGTCTCAAGACCTCTAACTAACTATCTTGATACTATGTTAAATTAGTCCTTGTGCCTAATTTACACCCCCGAAAAAAGGTAGCTCAAAGGGAGAAAGATTGCACAAATCTGATAAAGAGCTCAAGATTTTATTCATTCTCTAACGTGGGACATTTCATGCATGACCATCTCAGGCCTGGATTTGATTCCACTGTCCGGTCAGGTGAGAAATGCACATTCATGGATCGGTGTTATTTTCAGGCATAATAGATAAATGTGCGATATTTAAACTTGTAAAAAAGTGAACAAAAAGATACATGTGTCCTATGTGCATTTCATGTGGCCAATTCATGTCCTACATGCTACATGACATTCTACACGTGTATTATAACCCATAGACTATATGTGTTTACTTGTTCAATTTTATACAAGTTAAATATCTACTTGTACACATCTAAATTGAAGATCAATAAATATGAATTGAGACCAAATTATAGAACATATTTATATATTATGGCTTTTCATTCCACCAACTGTTTAGTTTTATGAGGACCCCTATATTGGCCTTGTCTCTAACACCATACTGAAGCGTGTGAATCATTATCTTATTAGAAACACCATAATTTTTTTATTATTTTTATTGTATTTCCAACACTTGTCATTCATTCTACACAACTGAAATGAATGTTAAAACAAAACAAAATTTGAACTTTCCTTGCCAAATTCTGGAAAAAATACAGATTTGTAATTCTTCCATTTTGAAAATTGTGAAAGTATTTGTAAAACAAGCAAAAGTTATGCAATAATAGAATTTTTTGAAGTATGAAATGGACCAAATAGCTTATAATTAACCAAAAATGAAAATCAAAACATAACAGTACATTAAACCAAATTGGTTAAAAGTGATACGAATCTACTAAATACAGTGAAACAAAAGAGTTGTATTTTTGTACGTAAATGGAAATATATAATAAATCAGAAAAGGAGAATATACAGTATAATAATTGAAGCACCTCCCCAAATCTTTAACGACAAGCAAAGCAAAGACAATTTTGACTCTACTTTTTTCGATAAATTTGACTTTTATTATTCAATACTAATAGTATATTCCCTTCATTTCAAGATTTGTCGTGATTTTTAATTATCTTAAATAATTAATTATTTTAAATTTAAGATAAAATTAATTATTATTAATTTAATTTCATTCTTAATAGTAATAATTATTCTTGAAGCGTATAAAGACCTTCACAGAAGAGATGATATCTTAACACATAAATAAGGGTGAAATAATAATTAAAAAAACACCTCCTGATTAATATATGCTTAATGAGTTGTGAAAGAGAAATAGAAAAAATAATTTGAGATAGAGGAAATATTAATATCAACAAGGATCATAGTAGGATAAATTGATTCTTTCGGTCAGAATTATAATTCTTCAATCAAACTCTAAAAACTTATGTTCGGGTGCGCTTCTCTCTAAATAAGTCTCACAAAATACGAATTCAAATTAATCGATTTTAATATTGAATATCAACGTGGAACCCAAAAAACTAATAGTAGCATATTACTATTCCTTTCGTCTCATATTAATTGGTTATTTTTATTTTTATATACATGATAAAAAATTATAAATAAGAAGATAATTTTATTAATTTGCCCCTTAAAGCTTCTTGAAAATTTTACAAATAAAAGTAAATACTTTCAAAAAGTACTAATTGCACGAATAATATGAAAAAAAATTAATATTTTTTTTCATTTAATAAGATAATCAATTAATGTAAGATAATATTTTTAATAAGATGATCAATAAATGTTAAACGGAGGGAATAATTAATACTATTATTTTACCACTGTTATATATTCCTTCCTTGTAGCTCCAGTTAACCAGAAATGATTGTCAAAAAGCAAGAAAGTTTAGAATAAACAATGTACGTAAATAAAAACAATTAGGAATATGGCCCGTGACTACTTTATAATTTGTTTTTTCGTTTAAGTTATTTTATTTGTCCATGGCTCCTTTTCGTCACGTGATTGATAGAAACCCGTGACTAAGATCTCCTACTTATTTTTCGTATTTCCTCCATTCAATTTTACTTATTAAATATTAATTTGATACATAATAAATAATATTAATATTTAATAATAAGAATAAAATGGACATAAATATATAAATTAATCTTGATTGATACGTATTGTTAGAGGTTTATTTTTAGTAATATGAACAAATAAAGATGGACGAACAAAGTATTTTACGAAATAATCCAGCTATTTCAGTGATGAATTATATATGGCGTTTGGGCTATATCTTTTTTTTTTTAAAAAAAAAAATAGTTTGAAGAAAATGTAAAAGAAGTTTTTTGATAATGGGTGTTCCGTGTTCACAAAATATTGAAATCGAAGATTTTTTTTTAATTTAATTCGATTTTAGTTTTAAATTTTTAGAATTGGTTTTAGTTTTTAAGAATACTAACATTTGATTTGGATTTGAGTCAAAGGTCTATCAGAATAGTGTCTCTACGTTCAACGTAGGGGTAAGGACGTATGGACTGTATACATATTATTTTTTTCAGATCTCATATATGGACTTACGTACATTAAATTTGTGGCTCAAGTTATGCTCAAGACATAAGTTCAATGACACAATTTATGTCAACTAAACACAAGTTCCGACTAAAGATCTAAGGCATGAGTTCAGTGACACAAATTACATCAATGCAAAGAAAAACTAAGTCCAAGCACAAGAAACAAGTTATGCCCCAAAGCAAAGTTAAGTAGACCCAAATTAAGTCCAAGACATAAGTTAGTAAAACAACTTATACCTAAAATATAAATTCAGTGACATAAATTATATTACGGACATAAATTCAGTAGTACAAGTTTTACCCAAGGCAAAGTAAGTTCTTTAAAGTCTTGCCATATGAATCAGTTACTACAAAACTTATGTTCTAGGGCAAACATTTTCTAAATAATTTTGCCAAAATTAGGTCAAAGTTAAGGATCCTTTGATCCATAAATTCTTATTAAATAAGCAATAGAGACAAAACTAAAGATCATGTCGAATAAGAGCAGTCCATGCAAACGCTTGATTGAAAATTCATAAATTTTAAAAAATAAAATCAAGGTCGAATTCAAAAATTCAAATCAAATACCTAAAAAATTTAAATTCGGATTTGAGTTTGTGGTTGACCCAAACTATGCTCACCCCTAGCCAACATTAAAAACCTCAAGGGTCAAACTCGAAGGAACTTATGCCAGACAAAAATCTAAAAGAACAGAAAAACAAGTGCAATAACAAAGAACACATTAACAAAAAGTGGGACATAAGTGGGGCAAAAACATTCAATGTAAAGAGGGGGGCATTCTTGAATCCTTAAATGATGAAGAAACTAAAAGAGAAATTAAAGAGGGTACTAGTGTAGTCATAGTAGTAGTAGTGTAGTAGTGGGTGTGGCTTTTTTTTTCCATAATGAATTTTACCAACAACTTTAGACAAGCATGTGACACATTTAATTATACCTCTTCTTCTCTCCCTCTCAACTCTCAAGTACTGTATTTTCACCTTAAATGCTTTGCCTTGTGACCTTATTATGGTCCATATCTCTTCTTCTTTTTTTTCAACCGGAGGCGAATTTAAAATTTAAAGTTACCTAATTTTGAAGAAATATGATCTTATATTATTGTATGTTCTTTGAGGTGCGTGAATCGAGTTAATTAAGTTAAATTTACTTGAATTCTCTTGAAAGAGAGGGAAGCCTTCAGGAATGCAAACACAAGGAGTACATGGTTGTAGTGTGCTCGTGTTGTATGGTATTGGTTAAGTCGAGCGATGAGAATTATCCATGTGTTTAGTTGTCGTCATTAAATTTAGAATCTAAACGAATTGCCGGTGAAACATGGAGAAAGGTGAGGATGGCGTCAAGTCAGCAAGCCTCTTTTACCCTGAGTGACATGTGTTATAATGGTTGGACAAAGGATCGGGGTCCTTTGAGGGTGAGCTAACCCCAACTACCCATCCTTAATTAGTTTTCATATCATTGTCTATGCTCTAGATGTTCAATCCTGATCATGCGGGATTGTTTTGTCCCACATCATTAGTGGATGGACTAATTTTATGATCTTGTTCGGGATTGAGTTAGGTTATGATCCATTTCTTAGGCCTATCTTAATTTTAATCTGATGGCAAGCCTCATATTATGTTTTCCAAGTTCTGAATGTCTATTCGTAGACGTACTGGGATATTTAGTCCGACAACATTTATGGTATCAATATTTGAACTCATTATATGTCGTGAATGATTTTTATCTCATGAGCTAGTTTTTACAGTTAAGTTCAATCCAAATTTTATTTCTTGATATTGTACTAGAGTCAGATCCATTCCAATTCTTATTTAATCTGATGTTAGTAACTGGCATGTTGTCCAATTGGGTTTTCTCATCCTTTATTAGCATTATGAAAAACAGACAATATAAATGAAATTATATAGTCCTCACTCCTCAAAACAATAAGAGGGAATTGTTCATTTTTGTGGACCTGGACATTCTTGTTAGCCCAATGGGCTTCCTCTTTTCTTTAAGCCCGTTAAGCCTAACTAGTTGGGCTGAAAGTCGGGTTGGAGAAAAAGAAGATGAAAGTCCTCTTTACTTATTAATAAATAACATAAATATCAACCTTTTAGAATTATTTACACTCTATTCCACCTTTTTAATTATTCTACTCTCTCTCCAATTCATATACATAGGACAACAGACATATACATAGGAACATTTGTATATGCGAATTTGTTATTGTCTTTAAACATGGAAATAACGGATCCCCTTAATTTAAGGACGTAATTAACGCAACTAATGTAATAAGTGAATTACAACATACCTTAAATTATGTAATAACTACTAAAATTCAAATTTTGAAAATAACAAATACATAAAAGTCAAATCAAACGAAAAACATAAATCAAAAATAATTTGAGCACTGATTTTTGATCTTTTGAAGAAAAAGAAATTAATTGGAATTCAAGAAGATGAGTATTGGTATTCTTTTGACGTACTCTTGTTAATGGAGATCCACTAAATGTCAAATTCTTTCATATTTGTTAACTATATATGCAGATTTATACATTATCGAATTGTCTGTTTGATGTTGTGTCGATGTCATTTTGTTGTTAATTTTTATTTTGCGAAGATTGTTTTGACGATGAACACGTGAATATATATTTTTTTTGCCATGAGATTGGGCATTTTATAAGTTTGTAATTTCCTGGGTAGATACGGTTATGTTGTATATATAACGATTTTATATGTTTTTGTATGAATTGAAAGTAATTGAGGAATTTAAATGGAGTAAATTTGTTTTACGAACAGTCTCAAATACATGTACGATCTGCTTTGTATATGTCTATATGTCTTCATAAAATTATATGAATTGTTTATATGCATTTAGATGTAGTATTATGTTAATAAAATATTAATCTTTTTGATATTTTTTTTGTTGTTCAGGTGAAGGCTTCGTCAACCTACATATACTCAGTTTATGAATCTAGAAGAAGGTACATCGTCGACCTCGAAAGTAGCTCGTACAACTGTGAAAGGTTTCAAATAAATCAGATATCTTGTCTTCACGCTATTGTTGTTTTGAAGTCTAAGCATGTAAAAGTTTTGGGTTGTACTGCTTAGATTACTACAAGCTGAGCACTTTGGTGAAGACATTGAAATGTTTCTAACAGTGTAGATAAGGAAGAAGCTTTGTCTCCGATTTATAAAAGGCTGCCAGGAAGATCGGAGAAAGGGAGAAAGAAAAAATCAAACAAAACACTTTCATAAAGTATAAATTATTGTGGACAGTGCAGACATGAGGGGCACAATGAATGTTCATGTAACTTTTATCCAAAGGAGAACTAACTTGTAGTTTTTCAATACTCTTGATGATTAATAACTCAAATAACATTTTCTACTTTTATGTTTTGATTTGTTGAACAATTTGAGTTGGAGGATGGTAATTAGTAATAAATATATATCAGTTTGTTGCAAAGTAGAACAATGAAATATAAGACGTAAATATAAATACACTGGTAGAACAATGAAATATTCATTAGTAATAAATATTATTAACGCAGCTGTCAAATATACAAGACAAATAATAAATATAAATACATGGGTAGAACAATGGAATATAAGACGTAATATACGACTATGTGTTATACATCCACATACAAAGATGATACGCCTATGTATAAGACTGAATATACACTGAAATTTAGAATCAGTAAACCAATATAATGCAGTGATATAAACAAAAATATAACACATGCAAAAACAGTCAGTACATCTCAAAAACATAATTCATTGTATTTTAAAAACTTTGTACATACAAAATCCATACATTAGTTTACTAATCCAACCCAACAAAAATTCACAGAAAAGAAACAATCTTCACCATAAACATCTTCAAGACTATTCAATGCCAACTATTCCTGATTCACGAGGTGGAAGGACAAATTTTGTCCTTGATCTTGGAGGGTCGTCATTGTCACCAACATAACATTTATTTGCCTTTCGAAGATCGTAATTTTGAAGCAGTGACACATATCGTATACGATGGTATTCAACTTCAAAATCACCTGAACGCACATCAATTCCTTCGCTTAGGTATTCTGTATTTCAGATCCTGTATTGAATGAAAAACAAAATCATAAAATTAGAGAATATTGTCAATTCAAAACTGCTATGTTGTACAGAAACCATAAATTTCAAAACAGGTCAAGTACTTAACAGTACTTATGTATATGTCTAGCACATACATAGTTATTGCTTTTATGTTGATGTACATTAACCAACTAAAGAATTCATAAGTGAATAAATACATAGCAATACTTATGCATATGTCTAGCACATGCATAGTTATTGCTTGTATGTGGATGTGCACTAACTATAAAATTCCTGACAGACAAACTAGAATTATGTATATGTCTACCATATAGAACAACATCTAATGAATAATGTATGTGTATAACACTTACTAATATATAAACCCAGCAATCACATATATAGATGAAATGCATATATCATTGTATTTCTATCAAAAGCATCATCAAATCCGTATATGCCGAATATATATAAAGAATTGTTTTGTATTTGCGCAGGAAGATTCTAACATAACTTTACATTGAAAAGTCAGAAATACTTTTGGTAAACGTGGTTGTGCAGTATTTTTTTTTTTATTTTCTTGACGATTCACCAATTTATTTTTTCGACTTTATCGACTTTAGAACAACAACTTTGTTAAGCTTATCTTTATGGGATCGTTACAAAGTTTATATCTGTTTTCAACAAAGTTAGGTTCCTCATCAAATACTCCAAAAACGAACCCAACTATCGAATTCGTTGGTTTAGTATGCTCTAATTGAGTTAATCCTAAACTAAATGAAGGAGAATCATCCGTTTACTAAGTACGATGTTGTTAATTTAGTACTTGAAATAGCTGATTTTGAAAAGAAAAAAAGGAGAATACAAAAATCCAAACTATATTTGGTAAAGTAGAAACTCAAAAATTACTTAATCAAAGCATGCAATAATTTGTTCATTCGAAAATCTTCAAAAATTCGATTAATTAAAGAAAATTACTAACCTCAGATCTTAAAAATTGACAATGATAAAAGAAAATTAAGTTAAAATTGAATACCATTGAATAACAGTTGAACTCAAACAAGGTTAATTTCAACATGGTAACTGGTCCTTGATTCTAGCCTATTTTTAAGGGGAACAACCATGAGAGTAAAACAGGGTTTTCTATGTATATATACTTTAAGAGAGAGAAACTTAAAAAGTAGATTTATGTAATATGTTTAGGGAGTTTTTTTTATAATAAATAAAACATAAGTTGTGGGTTTGTGCAATTTTTAATAGAATATGTAAATAGGAATTTGAAGAAAACACGAATAACCGCCCACTCAATCGCATTAATTAAAATAGTTGGTAGATGTATAATATATGTATAATTCATGTATCAGACGTGTATTACCAATTATAATTAGTGTGTGGTCTATGTATCCACTATCCGTACAAGAAAAAGTAAATAGCTTATCCCGCCGGCTATTTGCGTAAAGATCTCATAGAATTTTTGCTTTCTCTAGATCAGGGTGTTTATGGAAACTCGAAAAATCCAACCAGATCGAAGAAAAAGATAGATACGTTTTTTTTTTTTTTTTTTGGTTTAGTTTGACTTTAGATTTTAAACTTAAAAATCGATATAATTTGATTCGATTTTGATTTTAAGAAAAAAAAAAAAAAAAGTAAACCAGCTTGACTATATAATTAAATATTTATTTGAAAATTATAACTTTGCATGCACGCATATTTATTTAATCTTTTTGCACTCCTAGTTTGTAACGTAGATATTTTTTTAATAGTAATTCAACTTTTTACCTTTACTTTTAGTTATCACCATTGTTTATTTTAATAATCGTTCAGATATTTTGACATATCATAACTAAATCTTTAATCTTTTATTCTCCCCACCCCACACCCCCTCCGAAAAAAGAAATTCGTTTGCAATTTTTTTTTTTCTTAAAATGTACTCTTGATTTGGTAGTGTTATGTTGGAATATAGCCAACTTACTATGTATTTAGAATAATAGCGTCATATATTTTATGATGAAATCACCTAAATTGATTTGATTTAATTTCAACATTTGAAAATCTGTCTTAATGAGTTTGATTTCTTTTTGGAAGAAAATCAACTCAAATCGAACCATCAATATTCAGATTATGCATACATAACTCACTCTCTTTTCTTAGCATTGCCTATTCCGTCCTCTTTTTCGATTGCATTTGAGACTTCAATTCTCACTTAAAGTTCTTGTTTTGATAATTTAAAAGTTAAAAGAAGATTTTATTCACTGATAAATGAGTATTTCAAATCATCTTCAGAATCTTTCAATTCGTCAAAAATGAAAATTTAAATTTTCGTAAGTTCTTTCTGAATTTCCCTCTAGGTTATTGAACATAATCGCATTTCGAAAGTCATTTTGTATTCTTAAATCATTTTCTATTCAGTTGTTGAAAAATAAAGATTAAATTTTCTAAATGAGATTGAGTTCGATAAACAAATATAATATAAATATCAAACGTGAATAAACTTTTTTATATTGATGAGTTTGAATAATACACATTCCTAACTACTCCTATATTACTTGTGAAAGTGACCACGAGTGCACCAGTAGTTCACAAGGCTAATATTTCTATCATTAGTGCTTTCAATAAATGCAACAACTAAACAAATATTATTCAATGTTTAAGATTAATTGGATTAATATAACCTTCTAGATTCAATTTTCCCTATATAAGAATTCAAATTAGGGATTAGGGAGAAGAATATTTCTGGTATAGTAGGGTAATAATCTAGCTGTGCACCAACATATTCTTTGTCTTACTTAAAGAAAAAAAATATTTTTTTAATGAGAATAATAAGATTTCAAGTTCAAAAGAATTTTTTTTTTTTTTTTTTTAAATTGAGAATCATAAGATTTCAAGTTCAGGTTTTAAAACTTGATCAAGGATAAAAATATTAGATGATTTTTTTTATTGTTTAAATTTTGATAAATAGAGTTACTCGATACTTCTGTACAATGGTACGAGATAGTAGGTAGGTCGTAGAATTAGCTGAAGTGCGTAAGAGGTTCGGACACCATAATTGTAACAGAAGTGCAAAAAAAGAAGTGTGCACGCGCGCGCGCACACACACACACATATATATATATATATATATATATATTGTTCAAATTAACTTTGATAGACATAATTATTCAATACTTATATTAATTGTGGTGAAAGATAGCAAATAGCTCAAAGAATTAGTTAAGATACATAAGTTAGTTCGAACATCATAATTTTCAATAAATAAAAAAGAAGAAGCAAAATTGTAAATCCTCTCCACTAAAGTTCTTAAAATAAATAAATCTCCACTAAAATTCCTAACTTCAAGATTTGCTATAAACAATTGGCTTTGAACTTTGAAGTGACACTTCAACTAAATTATTCAAGCCGCTTAATTAGCAATAACTCACGTAAAAACAAAAAAGAACATTGAGTGAATGCATTTGGTCTAAGAGTTTGGTAGTGATTGACTAAAATAATTTTCATTTTTGAAATATCTAAAGTTCTATGTTTTTTTATTTTTTAATTTGTACAAGTACTTGTGATTTGAGGGTAGGGTTCTTGTGCCATACATGAGAAAATTTTCATTAAAATTAAGAGAACCATGAAGACAAAAAAAAAAAAAAAAAACTTATTTTATGTTTTCAAAGTGACTCATTATTTGAGTTCTTGTGAATTAAAATATGAAAAGAAAAATGAAATCACTAACCTAATGCAAGTTTGGGGCCCTAAGTTTTGTCTCTTCAATAGAACAATGCCTTCACCAAATTGTATATATATACATACATACATATATATATATATATATATATATATATATATATATATATTTTGGTTGTTTGATTCCCAAATATTATTAATATTTTATGATGGTAAAGCATATCTATTATTCATAATAAGTTCTACCTAAGAGAATCCCTCTTCCTTGTTTAATATTCAAAAACTTATTGGCTCGTCTAATCCAGATTTGGCAAGATAGGCCTAATCATTTTTGGAATAAGAACTCGATCGATTTTATTTAAGGATGTTGAGAAATGCCAACCAATACATCAGAATCCCGATACCTTAAACTATATCATGAAATCTAAAATATTTACTTACATATAATTGCGCTATTGTTAGAAACAATATTATTATTTATGTTGTTGTTGCAATGACTTGTTTGAATGAATTTGATAAAGTTTGAATTTCCTTCACCTAATTCTTCAAAATAGTACAATTTCTTGAAATAAAACAAACAATTTCTTCCTAATTTGGTAGGTTTGAGTTGAGAAAAAAAAAACAATTTGACTAAACTTGGGACCCTTCTGTCACAAAACAACAAAAGACAGGGGCTCTAGCACGAAAATCATAAAAGATATTGTGTTTGTCACAAAGCTTATAGGCCTCCTAATCATTAGTTTCAAAAGTTGTTTTTGCCTAAATACCACCTACTTAAAGAATATTAATTGCATTTTAATCAACAAAGGTTAGAAGCAATTCCAAATTCTTGCAATTTTTATTTTTTTAAAGTTTCAATGGTATCTTTACCAAATAAAGCAATCATTTTATTGGTTTGTGGGGTTTGCACTTTACACCATGCATGTCGTGCACACAAGAAATAGATTAGATTACAAATATGATAGGGATCAGTGGAAAAAGTAAGTCATTTAGTGTAATATTTGCAACAAACTTGTGACTTTTTTTTGGTTGAAGAAAAAAAATCTACTATTAATATAGTTCTTAATTGGAAAAAGTAAGTCATTTAGTGAAATATTTGCAACAAACTTGTGAGACCTTTTTTTTGTTGAAGAAAAAGAATCTACTACTAATAGTTTCATTAGAGTGTTTGATGAGTGAAGTTTTGCTTTTTTAGGTATATGTAATTTTAATTTTTAAGCTATTAATAAGTGGTTTAAAGTAAATCATAGACATTTTTACATTTTAATCAAAGAGGAACAACTTTTATCGTCAAATAATAAAAATATATCACTATCATATTTACTTTAAAGCACTTAAGTAGGGGTTTTCGCTTTTCATGAATGTCTCTGCCTCGATTTTTATGTGAGTTTTACCCGTCTTTTTCTCTATTTGCTTCCAACTCTTTATGATGATTAGCATTAAGGAGATTTAGTAACAAAGATTATTGTACCTAATTTCTATTTTCTTTCCTTGACTATAGATTATCTCATTAACCATAAAATAAGGAATTTAAGATTTAATTATTTCTAAATATAAAATATGCCATTATTTTTAGAAAAAAAACTAGACATAAAAGTCTCTATATTTTTTTGAGACAAAATTCTTTAGGTGGAGGTAAGGGGATCTTTTTATGAGAATTAATTAAATCCACCTTTAAGATATCAAGTAGCATCTTAACAAGTGCACTACTACTTAATAAGCTTTTGAATATTATCATGGTAAGCACAATTCTCTTTTAACATAATCCATATTAATGGTCTTGCATGTCTTACAAAGTTGCAAATAATCATGTTGCATTTTCTATATTAAAAAAAAAAAAAGAATATGAAGTCCTAATTACTTTGATTCAATGTTCCCCAAATTAAATATGATTTTGTACCAAATCTCACTACTCTAAAATGATTAAACATTGTGATAACAAAATAGTTAATTAAATGGTCAGTTATTAGTTGACTTTTGATCAATTGTCTTTGACGAAAAATTAGTTTGTGTTCCGTCCATATTTAACTTGATACTCTTAAAGATAAAATAAATAAAATAATAATTTTATTATATTACTCATAATTGTTATAAGTCATCTCTAGGAGATTATTATTGGATGAGCTCGATGAACAAAGTTTCCTGATATTTGTTGTTGGTAGAAGGTGTAACAAATATGACGTGAATTTAGTTAAGGTGCGCAAAACTTGACCTAGACACCTGAGTTCTAAAAAAAATTATCAGTAAGTCATCGCATTCATTCGGAAATGAGTTGGCAATTGTTACCCCTTCCATTCACTTTTAATTTTATTAGTCATATTATATCTCCCGAGGTTAAATTATCCGGATTTTTATCAATATTTTAAGATATATATTTTAATTATATATATTAATTAATGTGAGAAATACTGTAAGTTAAGTAATTTTTGTGTAGTTTTTGAATATCTAAATTTTAAATTTTAAATTAATCTAATATAATTTAACTTCAAAAATTAATCAAATTAATTCTCATAAATTGAAACGTGACAATTGAGAAGTAAAAGTGTGTACGAAGTAACTAATACTACTACCAAATAAGAAGAAGTGGATGGACCACCAAAGGATGTGGTGCAGTGAATGGGGATGCTCCTCCATTAACCAGAGGTCTCAGGTTAGAGCCCTGAATATGAAAAAAAATTTGATAAAAACCGCTACCTTCCGAATAGGACCCTACCCGGTGCGAAACCAAAAAATAAGAAGTGGATGGAGAGAGAGTACATAGTCTTGGGCTGTGCATTAGTTCAAATGAACTTGAAATGGCATCTTGATTTTAAAATTTTGTTTTTTCAAAAGAGTTGGTTGCATATTTTGACAACTTAAAAGAACAAACGTTCATTTTCATAGGATGCGTTTGTTTACACTTGTCAAAGTCACAATCATCAATGAAACCAAATATTTAGGGCTAGTCAAACTCTCAAGCCATGTCTTTTAGTTTCTTTATAATTCACAATTTTAATTTGGTACAACTTATGGATGACATGATATTAGATAGGAGATTATGGAGGTCATGAATTAGGATACTGGATAGGATTATATTCATATTTAATTTCTATTACCATTTATTGTTCTGTATAATTTGATTTTAATAGTGTTATTGTTATAGTATTGTTCTTTTATTATATATTGTTTTTAGTAATGTCAGTTTTTTTTTTAGGAGAAAAGACATGGGCTGGCCATTTTAAAAAAAAATGACCCACAATTTTAAAATGTGGACAATTGGAGTCAGTCGGCCTAATTTATTTTCCTTTTTTAGCCATTTGGTTCGTCGGTCGCATACAGTCTTTATACCCATTTGATACACTTTTATACCATGTTGATACAATATATACACCACATAAATACATCTTTCACAGAGAAAATTTGTGCAAGCATATACAGTAGCTATACCAAATTGATACAGTACATATAACACCCACGTAACTAATATCCGGACAACTAATACCTGCATAATTCTAACCATCTATCAAGGTTTAACAACTCAATTAAGATAGAAATTTTAGTTAAATTAGTAGTAATTAACTAATCAATAAAAATATGATAAAATTAACAAATTAAGGTTTAACTATTCAATAAAGATACAAAATTTTAGGTGAAGTTAATAAATTGAATAAATTGAAATCGACGAGCGACGGCCACAATGCAAATATTTGCTTTCAGCGCGGAGGTTTAACATATTTTCAATGTTACCAAACAGAACTAAAATGGCGAAAAATGGGGTTTTGTAATTCCATGATCATTTTATGTCTTTTTTTTCAGCCTAATGACTATTTTCGTCCACCCCCCACCTTTTTTTATATATATATATATATTTAATACTTCTTATATAGACTGTTTTTTATTTTGAAATCGAGGGTATATCGAAAACAATCACTCTACCGCTAAGGTAGAGATCGGTCTGCCTACACCCCAACGACAACTTACTAGTGTAATCTCATCAAGTGGTGTCTATCAAAAACAACCACTCTACCTCTATGGTAGAGATTAGGTCTGCGTACACCCCACGACAACATGCTAGTGTAATCTCATCAAGTGACGTCTATCGAAAACAACCACTCTACCTATACGGTAGAGATTAGGTCTGCGACGCCCCAACGAGAACATATTAGTGTAATCTCATCAAGTGGTGTCTATCGAAAATAACCGCTCTACTTGTAAGGTAGAGATTAGGTTTGCGTACACAATACACACCAAGATAAATCCCACTTAATGAGATTACACTGGAAATATTATTATCGTAGTAACTTGATCGATTCAATAGTTATGATTTCACTGCTATACGCATTATAATTTTAGTTGGTGACTTCAAAATGTAATATTCATTGAAGTTTTTACAATTTTTACATATATATTCAAGCTTTATATTTAAAATAACGGGTTTAATTAAAGTCGTAGTTTGTTAGCTATAAGTATGAAAATGCTAAAGAAAATATGCAAAATGAAAAGAGAAAAGGAAATAATATTATACAATATTGACATAGTTAATACTTTCTCTTTCTCATTAGTGAAGAAAGATTAACATCTTTTCATATTTAAGAGTTAGTTACTATCTTTATTTTATCTATGACACGCTCTAATTAGAACGATTTGATGTATTTAAGATTATAAGATTTTAAATAATTTTTTATATATATTAAAATTTTCAATTTATAATTTCGTCTCAGATCAAATATTGATGATGTTTGTATAACTTTGACATGCCAGATGTACAGATAATCATGAGTTAGAATGCAAATTGTGAAATTAGATACTATGGCAAATTACTTCCTCCGTTTCGTTTTGGTTGACCCTCTTCCTAAAAATATTTGTTTCAATTTACTTGTTCCTTTAATGAAATCAAGAGGATTTTATTATGTTCTTCCAATACTACCCTCGACATTAAATAACTAAATAAAGTGTATTTATTTAAATTTATATTTTCAAAATATAATTAATGAGGCTAATTTGATAAAACAGACCTCTAATTAATATTTTTTTAATGGGTGTATCAAGTATACAGAGCCCAAGTAGATTAGAACATTAAAAAAATTCAATTTCCCTTTCAAAGGAAACAATCAATAAAATAATTAGACTTTCAACAGTTGTATTCCATTTATGTGTATTATGTGGGACCCTTTTACCTGATTTTTGGGGTACGGGGTAGTAGCTAACTATATATATGAAGTATGAATGAAAACAGAAATAAATGAAACTTTAATTTGGAATTATCAAGTGGACATTGGAAGAGTAAGTCCCTTAATTTATCTCTTGATCATTTTCTTTTTAGAATTTGATAATTAATTTTCTTTAATCCTATGAGTTTACATTTTGTTGTTTTTGTGGACTTCTCTTTACAACTTACAAGTAAAAATAATATATACACCAAGTGATTGTGATGGGATTGATAGGATCCCGTACTTAATTGGAGTTGTCGATTTAGAGTGCTAGCTACGATTTTTTTTTAGTTAGAAAGTGCTTTTCCCTTAAATTAATTTTATGCAACACGAATTTTGATCAGTCGAGCTTCAAAGCCAGTAGGTTGCATGAGAAACCGAAAAAAAGTAAAAATTCAACAACAATGTATTTAGTGTAATCCGACATGTAGAGTTCAGGGAGGACAGAATGTACGTAGACGTTTTCCCACCATTATAGGATAGAAACTCAAGTCTCAACTCATAAAAAAAGATTTCAAAGCAAGATTTGAGAATGAAAATATGACAGCAAAATACCAAGATATGAAGTAAATGAAGCAACATATAACAATCTACATTATTAAATGAAAACTTTTCTATTTTGGTTTCATTTTTTTTTCCTTTTGTTGTTCATCTTTTCATTTGCTTTTGATATTGATTGTTTTTATGATTACGCAAGTTTCCAACTTGTTTATTTCTTCTTATATATATTTTGTTCTTATATGAAGACAACTTTTAAAATTCTAGTTGACCTATAGCTCAGTTTTATTCATTGCATGCCAAAAAATGATTGCTTTATTTCCAAACTATGACCTTTCAAGAAAGTTGCATTTTCACTTAGTTTGAAGATATCATATTTATTTGTCCATGAATTTACAAATTTGATTGTGTTAATCTCTTAAATGGTTTAGGTAATGTCTTTTGTCATTGTTGTCATTTTATACTATCAATCTGGTGTCTGATTGAGACTTTTTCAGCCATTACAACAACTACTTAATGCTTACTTAAAAGAATCTGTGGTTTTTAGGGGTTCTTGATTAATTAATAGTAGTAACATTTTGTTTGATAGAGGACTTTTACTTGTTACTTCGATTGCTTTGTTGATCTCGCTATTTTTCTGTCGTCTTATCTTGTAAGGAAATAGCCTCTGTACCCCCACAAAGGTAGTGGTAAAGTCTGTGTACATCGTACCCTGCCTAGACCCCACTTGTGGGATTATATTGTTGTTGCTTTTCTTTTTCAATCTTGAGATATTTCCTGATTTTCTTGATTTGGGGTTATCAAAAACTCCTATAGTTTTCCTTCTGTTGGAAAATGAAGGTTAGTCTTTATCTGATCTTCCAATGATCATGTCAAATTAGACACCAATATTTTGATTGCAAAAAAAATATCCTTTTGCTTTCACAAGTTGCCAAACAATCAACATCTAACTAGTTGTCTTATATATGTATTGGTTATGTGTATATTTCATTTTCAAGATTCACCTAATCTTATTTTGTCTATGAAGGTCACTCTCCTCCAAATGTGGTCATTTAAGTCCTTTGTTCCTTTAGGGAATTGCTTTGAGAAGTTGATTTTACCATTTTTTGGCATGTGAGGTAATGAATGATTGGTACTTTGCACCTTTTATCAAATACTAGAATACCATGTTTTGTTTTGGTCATATTTGAATGTTATAATCTTGCAGTTTTTGTTGATTTATGCAAAAGGAGGAAAGGAGTATTTTCTGGTGTTTGAGATATGGGTGGATGTGTGTCGAGTTCGTCTAGGAAGATAAAGTTAAAAACGAAGTACATTCCCAAGACTCGTAGGTTTCGAAGAAAGGCACCATCTTCTGTTTCTGTTGCACCTATTGAGCAACTTACTGTGGCGGGAGATTGTGTAACGGATGTTGATGTTTGTGAGTTTGTCACCATAGACTGCGAGAGCAGGACGTCAAGTCCTGCATTTCATCACTCCGAAGACTATCACCATGTTGATGTAACCGGTATGGATACTTCTAATAGGCCTTAATTTAGTAGCTCTTTGATTTGGTTATAGGAGTTGGATACCGAGGAAAGTTTAGTATCTTAGATGGTATTAGAAGTGTTTAATTTTCGCGAATTTACAGGATTAAGCCAAGAGGAAGCATGGTTTGATTCGTGCAGTGTCCTCGATTCTGATTCAGATGAAGACTTTACTAGTGTTCTTGGAGGTAACCGAAAAATCCTAATCAGAACTCCAACAGTAATTAACCAAAAGAAGCAAATTTTTTGAATTTTCTTTGTAACTTTGCTTCCAGAAATTTGCCCTTCACTAGTCGTTGCTGCTGGTAGCGCATTAGATCATCAAAGTCAAACTGAAAGCGCTTTACACTTAAGTGATACTGTCAACAACATTGGTATATCATGTGTAAGTGACACTAGAAATGAAATGTTTTGCTTCATGTCTTTGGTAAATTTTCCAAGTTGATTCGCCGATGCTTGATTCAGGTGGATGGAAATATTACTAAGCGGAGCAACATTGTGGAGGATCCAAGTTTGACATCTCAACGAAGGAAGATATCCGTTGTAACACTTGCTGTTAGTAAGATACTACATGATGGAGACACGACGACTGAGTTTTGTAAGTGTCATCGCAAATACTAATGCTAATGTTTCTGCAATGAACTTTGTGCTTCTATTATGAACTGAACTTTAATATGCATCCGGTTATTTTTATTTGTCACCATCGCGTACCTATTTTTCTGTCAAAATCTAAAGGACTTCATAAGAAAAACAGGTTCGTCAAGGAGATTATTGTATCGTCCAAGAGCAGGATTTCTTGTTCCACATACCAGTGATGTGAAATCGACTCAAGGATGTTGGAGTCCCATATCACCTTCCGTATTTAAGCTTCGTGGCGTGAATTATTTCAGGCATGTTACTGTGGTTACGTTATTTATTCGGCTTATCTACATTGTGTACAGTGAGATTTGCAAAAGTTTCTTGTTTTGCTCTGCGTTCAAGCTTATAAGATTTCTATATTTCTCAAATGCAGGGATAAAAGGAAATCTCCTGCGACGAATTGTTGCCCTTACGTACCTATTGGTGTTGATTTATTTGTCTGTCCGCGGAAGATATCTCACATTGCACGGCATCTTGAACTTCCCTTTGTAGAGCCACATGAAAGAGTTCCATCACTGCTCATTGTCAATATACAGGTCCTTATAAATAAGACTTGGCATTTCGGACCTTTTTTTGACAGTGTGATACATTTATTCTGTTAGTTGGGATTAAGTACATGCACTAAGGCTCCATTTATGATGAGAGTCAATGGCTTGTTATAAGATATAATGGTCAAAAACATACTTGAATCATCACTTATTCACGAGTTTCACACTCCAACTGTCAGTTGTTCCCTTTTCCTACCTGAACTATCACCGGTTATTCCATTTTCCTCCTGAACTATCGTCATCTATGTATTAACATACATCTAGTTACTGATAGTTGTCCTAATCAGCTTCGAGGTGTGTTTGTAATACACAGTTGTTGAGCTTCTCAGAACAACTAATAGTTGAGGTGTGAAACTCGTGAAAAAAATGATAGTTCATGTGTGTTTTTTGACCATTAGTTCTTGTTATTCTTATTGTTAGTTTGTTATTTGGGCGAGACAGGCTTAAATTGAGCGACATAGATAATGAGGTTTCATATAGCCGACCCAACTTGCCTATGACTCAGGGTAGTAGCTGTTTTTATCTTTGTGTTTGCGCGTGACTTGTAAACATTACGGATTTTGTTGTCGCAGCTGCCTTTTTACCCTACTTCGATGTTCCTCGGGGACAATGACGGGGAGGGAATGAGCCTTGTACTATATTTCAAAGTAACAGAAAATTTTGAAAAAGAGGTTTCTTCACAATTTCAAGACAGTATAAAGGTAATAATAACCCATTCTTCCCATTTCCCTTTTGTTGAATACTACTTTCTGTCAATTAGATTACATGAATTGACCCGTTTCTTACTCATTCATATGGCAGAAATTTGTAACGGATGAAGTGGAAACCGTAAAGGGTTTCGCGAAGGAATCAACGGTTCCTTTCAGAGAAAGACTCAAAATTATGGTTGGTGTAGCCAATCCTGAAGACCTTCATTTAAATCCCGCGGAGAAAAAGCTCTTACACGCGTATAATGAAAAACCAGTGCTTTCGCGTCCTCAACATGCTTTCTACGAGGTATTTCTTTCGTATTCTAAAATCAATAAATCATGTATTCCTATGGATCTCATAGCTGTTTGTTGTTAAAATCATTTCTTGAATAGTGGCTTATAATCTCATTGCGAAGGTGTAGTCTCTTTTGAGTTTTTGGCGAATCCTTCATTGCTTATATTATTTTTCGAAGAGTACTTGTGTATAACTATGTTGCTCGGATGCTGCATCCCCGTCGGATCCTTAAAAAAATGCACTACTCTTAGAGGATCCGGCATGCAATGGGCTATATTTTTGAAGTAGTCGAGCAACATAGGTGCACTAATACGTCTTGCATATACTGAAATTTCAGTTGATACTAGCTTCATTTAAGAATAGAAGTCGCTTTACGTAAAGAAGTTGAACATTGAACCTATATTATACTACAGATAAAATTCTCATAAATATTAATTACAACAACATATACCAGTGTAGTCCCACAAAGTGAGGTTCAGAGAGGGTAGAGTGTACGAGACCTTACATTACTTCAGAGGTAGAGAGGCTGGTTCCGATAGGCTATTCTCATAATACTAATTACAACAACAACAACATATACCGAGTGAAGTCCCACTAAGTGGAGTCTGGAGAGGGTAGAGTGTATACAGACCTTATCCCTACCATAGAGGTAGAGAGGTTTATTCCGATAGACTCGTCTTATTATACTAATTACCTAAAATATATATTTGAAACGTTTTACGAATCTTATGGATGATTTTTGTACAGGGAGACAATTACTTCGAAATAGACTTGGATGTTCATCGATTCAGTTACATTTCCAGGAAAGGATTTGAAGCATTTAGAGAAAGACTGAAACATGGAATTCTTGATCTTGGATTGACAATTCAGGTATACTTATCATACGTTTGAATATTTTTTGCGCCCTCCTATTAAAGATCATAAGTTTCGTACTTTGAATTCTTAACTTATTTGAGAACGGAAAGATCCATTAGATAACAAACTATTGGTTCTAAGTCATCTCAAACGATTAATCAACAATTTGAAGTGCTTTTATTGCACATTCTTGACGAAACAGTGTGATCTTAGTTTACATTGTTTCATGGCGTCTCCACGTCCTCCCTTTCCCTGCCAAAAGAAAGAAAAGAGTCAATTGTCGCAGAACTATCATTTTTTTTTCGCGAGTTTCACACCCTAACTATCAGTTGTTTCTTTTTCTTACTTTGAGCTATCACCATCTATTTATTGAAACACACCTCAAAGCTGATTAAGCCAACTGCCAGTTGTTCCCTTTTCGGACCTGAACTATCACCATCTACTCAACTAGGTGTGTTGTGATACATAGAAGGTGACAGTTCAGGTAGAAAAAGAAAAAACTGATCGTTGGGTGCGAAACTCCCAAATAAATTATTAGTTCATGTGTGTTTTTGACCATATTCTATAATCTTTTTTTTTTTTTTTTTACCTTGATTTTGTTCTTGATTTGAGATATATTTGGATTATAATGCAGGCACAGAAGCAAGAGGAGCTACCAGAGAGAGTATTGTGTTGTGTTCAATTGAACAAAATTGATTTTGTAAATTGTGGCCAGATACCTCAACTTATAACTCTTCTTGATAATAATAATAATTGAAATGATTGAGAGCTAGGCCAATAGTTGTATATATTTTTGTCACAAGAAAAGAGACTATGAATTCTGAAATGTAACGATTAAACCAATTTTTATTTGTATTAAGAGTGACACATAATGTCAAAAAAGTAAACAACTTTTTCAATGAAATATAGTATGACAAAAAAGTGAAAGTTGAATTTTTTTTTCCATGGTATAATAGGCCACATCAACTTTTAAAAAAGTCCTCTTGGTGGTCCTTAATTAACGGCCGAAATGCGCACGTACTGATTTTGGAATCACTCGTATTCGTATTGAGTAAACATTTACATGTTTACTTGCTTTGAAATAAATTTTAATTTCTTATGGTAAAAATAACTTTAAATATGTGGTATTTGAAGTTTCATATAGTGGAGATTAGACATATATTTACTTAAACTTCAGGCACATAAGGTAGAAGCTTAGTTATTTTTGCCTGAATTTCAAATGATTTTGCTTGTAGTTTATACACATATAGCTAAAGTTCAATCATTTCAGCCTAAGCTACTGCCATATATTTAATTTTAGACATTGCATGTCTGAAATTGTTTCGAAGTGAACAGACATGTAAAATTTCTTTAAATCGAGTATAAGTTAAATAGTTATCTCCAAATAAAATACCTGTAAAATTTAGATTAATAGCATCCACTGACCATTTTTTAGCTCTAGCTTTGAAAAATGTTGCTGTCCGTAATTTCAAATTCATCATATGAAAACTCCAACGCAATAAAATAGTAACATTTACCCAAATTAAGTGAGGCAAACAACATAAATTCCAATAGTTTTTAGCTTAATTACAGAAAATTCTGACATTTTACGTAATTATTGAAAATCCCAACTTTGAATCTGTCGAGATACATAATTAGCTCCTGATACATCCAACAATTTGTAAAGATACATAATTAACTTCCGATACAATTTTTTCAATTTTAGGTCTGTTGAGATACATATTGCATCCAACGAAGATATATTTTTCCTTATAAAGATACATAATTAGCTCCAGATACATTTTTTTCGATTCCAAATCTATCGAAATACATAATTAGCTCCCCGATACATCCAACGAAGACATATAATTAGTTAAAATTTTTGTTATTACTTTGTAAGAATAGAAATTTGTGTAAATATGTTAAGTTAAGATGCATATTTATGTTATTTTTCCAATTAATAACTCAGTGGGTCTACTTCAAAGATGTCATCAAGCCCAAAATACCATTTAGAGACAGCTAGTTAAAAATACTACAACAACTACATTTTTCCAATTAATAACTCAGTGGGTCTACTTCAAAGATGTCATCAAGCCCAAACTACCATTTAGAGACAGCTAGTTAAAAATACTACAACAACTACAGTAACATAACCGGTATATTCTCGTAAAGTGATGTCTCACCGTCTAGAAAGGATAGAGTGCACGGTACCCGAACCTCCACCTCGGAGGTGAAGAGAGGCTATATATCTAACTTATAGAAAACTAAAAACACATCATATGTTACCAAACCCTTTAGACTAAAGCAAATTCAACCCCAACAAATAAAATCTCAAGAATCATAAATTCATAACAGAAAGATTGTCCAAAAACTTAATGTAGCATCATTCAAATTCAGATGAAACGCCTAACTATAAAAAGATATAACAAAATACATAGGCAAAACATGTAGGAATGTAGAAGCATTTACAGAAAAAAAATGCATATAGAAAAACCATATAGCTAACAACTCTACGCCCTTTTTGAGAACATTTACAAACAATTTTATATTCAAACCACTCCTTACTGACTATTATTTCGTGTCAACTGAACTTCTGCACCATCATCGACATTGCAAACGCGAGAACTAGAAAGATTCAGTAATAAGTTACAGCAGTCCTCTTACTGGCTGTCCGTGCTGATTACCATGCTGGAACGAAGCTTCGATTGATCATGTAATTTGTTCTTCTTTGAAACGTAGAAGTGCTATAGGTTGTTGTTCATTGCTTGGAAAGTCTGATCTTCGCATTGCAGTTGGTTTATCGAATACAGGGTTGTGTGGCCTCAATTGTGACGTGGAATTGTTGGCTGTATTGTGGCTACTATTCCTGGCTGCAGGCACATCATGATTATGTTTTCCTTCATAAGTTGTTATGACTGCTTTAGGGTCACTTGCAGCCCTTTCGACATGCTTTCTTACGTTACATCCCTGGCTGGTACATTTGTAATAGCTTCTGCAGAAGATAACAAGCCGTGTAAAAATCAACAATAGAGTGTAGAGTGTAGACCTTAGCCCTACCTTGGGAGGTAGAGATGTTGTTTCCGATAGACCCTCGACTCAAAAAAAAAAGAGTGAAGAAGACGTGGCAAAATACTATAGAGAGCATGTCAAAGCATTCTGAGCATGTAAAAATCATGGCAAACAAAATAACGATTAACAAGCAGCTGGCTATGCACTTATTTAGTTGTCTAGACATTGATTAGCTTATTTGATACAGGCATACAGAGGCCAAATGATACTGCAGCACTTCATTTGAAAAATAGAGTTCTAAATAAATGCTGCAAAAAGGAAGGTCATAACAGCCGCCAAGATATCTGACAATGGTGGTTAAATGCAATGGAAGTCAAAAGTTAGCAAGATTATTGCTAAAAATATGGCAACATAGAAAGGGAGGTGAATGTAAACACAAACGCTCAGACTGAGATTTATATTTAAGGTTCACCGGTCAACAGAAGTGATGGAATTGGACCTAAAAAGCCATTCAGGTTCATTATCGGTTAGGTATCAGTGGAAGCATAAATATAAAAGAATTAACGAAGTATCAAATCACATCAAATTGAACAAATGATGGGTCGCCGTCATGGAGATCATTGGGAATTGAAGAGGGGAGAACGAGCAGACATCGAACAACTAATTTCAGTTTCTCGTTATCATGGTATTCGTCAAACTCACTCTTAAAACAAGCGGAATATCAAATGGATAGGTGATTTCATATCACCGAGTTGTTCATTGTCGATAAGGAAGTAAAATAAGATGGACATTTTACCTTGGATAAGGGTTTCCTTTAACAACCTTCTGGCCATACTTACGCCATCTATAACCATCGTCCAACAGATCAACTTCACTGGTTGTTTGAACAATGATCCTAGGTTCTGCAACAGTCCGGTGAGAACAAACGGCCTCAGAAGTTTGTACTTCTACCGCCCTGCAAATTACAGATATGTAAGAGAAGGATTGTTGTAAAAATAGACACGGAAGCAAAAGAAATTACTATAAAATAGTGCCAAGGGGAAGTGAAGCACCTCCGCTTTGATTCTCGTTCGTCAATGTCCCTCCCATCCACTCTGGTCTCTGCATTACCTACTTCCTCACTGTCACTTGAGCCGGAGATTTGGTCATTTGCTAGGCTAGATTCTTGATCCTTCATTCTTAAGGAATAAGAAGGTTCGCCCTCCTTGGGCTCATAGGTCCCCTGAAGATTATAGTTTCCATTTGGATTTCCACTTTCTTTTGAACGCTTACTAGCTTGAGGTGGCTGATGGTTGTGTTGGCCCTTATATATAATCTCAGTCACCTGTCCATCTAGGGAGCGCTCAACCTTCTTCTTGACTGGACAATTTGGCTGCGTGCACTTGTAATAGCTACGAGGATATTCGCTTCCCTTGACCTGCTTCTGCCCATACTTCCGCCAGTTGTAGCCATCATCAGCAGGTTTATCAACAACAAAGGAAGCAGGTTCAGACCTCTGGTCGGACAGGGAAACATCAGAAGACTCTTTTATTGTGTTAGGATCCAATGCAGGAGGTATCTGTTGGTTTGCTGCTGTATTTGATGTTAAGGATTGGAATGGTGACATTGACAGTGCAGTTGCTGCTGAAGAAGATGAGTAATCAGGCTGAATGTGCATTTGCGACTGAGGCTGGGATGCCTGAGCTGTAAGTTGAGCAAGCACTTGCTGATGAGACATTCCAAAAGGGCCCTGACAGATGAAGATACATAACTAACTTTGAAGAAGCAAATTCAAATTAAACTAATAACAATATCATTTTACAAGTAGCAGAAACTAATTGACAGACGTTTTGCTCATAGTTCGGTTGATAATGCATAGCAGAGGAAAACAAGTACTGTAAATGTAATCCATGTGAGAAAACATGTTCTTCCCAGTTAGTCAAGTAATCAAGTACCAATTCTTCTGAGAAGATTAAGAGTCGCAACATCCTATGTTATCTCAAACCTCCATGGGCTATTCCTTAAGGTATCAAACATATTGACATTATTACTCGGAGAAGAAGCACAATGGCAAGCTTCAGTAATTGTTAATTAGCATGATGAAGTTCTCCATTGAAAGACAATTCCATTAAAACACACTACTAAACCTTACCACAGACATCAGAATTATAAATATCAGAGAAGTGATAAGTGCAGGATAATCTTAATTTATATCTGTTTAAATGGCATACGTTGAAAGGATTTGCAAACCTCTCAACCAAGCAACATGTAATAGAATAAATGAAGAAGTAGAATCCCAACACCCCAAGTACAATTCTCACTAGACAAGACCGTAAAAGCTGTAGCACCCTAAATTGTCTTTGACATGGTCACAAGCTTTCAAATTGCAACAACAAGAATGATTGTGAATGTCAAAATCCCCTCCTTCTGAACTATTGGAAATAGAAATTTTCTTCCCGTGTAACTTTCTTCCAGAAAATTAACAGCACAATGCCAAATACAAAACATTTACCATCATCAAGGATCTTTAGTTGGAGAGCGTTGTTAATTACTGAAACTCGATAATGTTACAACAAACAAAACCTTCTTGTTTGAAGAATCAAAATCTTACTTGCCCCCTTTTCTTTTATATTCATGACCGAGGTTTTCCTTCTAGACGAATACAATGTTGAGATTATTTTCTTTATCTTTGAAAGAAGGATAATAGAAGGTTCACGACAAAGATGTACCCTCACTTCATATCTCTACTTACTAGATGGGTGCAGATAACTATGTAATAATAACAACGCCGGATAGAGATATTATTAGTTCAAAATTGATTCAGATGGCGAGGACCCACATCCACAGAAAAATCCACCTTATTCATGCATTTGCATTTAAAACCCAAATGCCTGTATTTTCCCTAACAAACAAACATAAATAAAAACAACACATCAGCAAGACATTACATCATGTAGTTTCTGTTTTCTTTCTCTGTATGAGTCCATGTGAAGCCAACAATTCCATTCTTCCAACTACTCCCAGCGTAATACAACTGGCACTAGATGGGATCAAAAAATGGTTTTTTCACGTGAATTCCTGCGAGTCAATTAGCTGAGAGCAAAAATGGTATGGATCTAGTCAACTTTCACATATTTGTCTCTATGGACATCTCCAGCCATCTTTAGACGGTATTCAAGTCGACAACTTAATGAATCATATAAGGCTAGTAAGAGCCCAAGAAGCTCTTATTGTTTTTAAGCTTCCTACAAGAAGTACCATAATTTCAACTATAAGACTCAATAAAGTTCTATTTGCTAAGCAGTCATAGAGGAGCTCAAGAAGGATCTGTACATACAAAGACATGAACTTGTCCCTGCGTATGGGCAAATATAGCCAAGTAGAAGTGCCTCAGTCAGCATTAATCCATCATGCATGGTCCAATCCCCTTTTTTAGGATCTACTCGGGAACAGATCCAGCCGAGATGGGTTGAGCATGTAACTCAAAGGATTAAAGGACGTGATAAAATAAAATTAAAAAGAAAAGGTCGGACAAGGGTATGCTTCGGTTAGATGAACTGATAACGAAGACCATCACTTGGTTACTATAATGTTTCTCCTGTGAATCAAATGTCATAGTCAAGGAACAACAAAAGGCGCATTTCAGATATAGAGGAACTGCACTTTTGGCAGTAAAGTTTAAAGCTTTTAGCAAATAATTCATTCCCCAAATCCAGTATTCCACTACATTGCCTTCAAAATCATCATCACTTACAGTAGATTCTTTCAAAAAACAAAGCAAACACCATCAAATCATCCTCACTATCACTGTTGCTATGCTAACAGACTATTAAAATCAACCATTAACGCTAATGGTTAAACAAAAGGCATACTTCAAATATAAATGAAATGCACTTTTCGCAGTAAAGTTCAAAGCTTCTAGGAAATAATTCCTCTTCCCAGATCCAGTATTCCACTACAGTGCCTTCAAAATCATCGCCAATTACAGTAGATTTTTCCGAAAAAAAAAAAAAAGGCAAAACACCAATTGTGTCATCCTCACTTTCACTGTTGCTATGCTAACAAATTATTAAAATCAGCCACTAATGCTAAAACAACAAAGTTAGCATTAGTATATACATAAAGATTCACCAGTTAGCACTAATTTGGGTAAAAATCATTAAGTTCTGCTCCATCTTGGTAACTAAATACCTCTCAAAACCAATCTAACCCCAAATCATTTCTTTAATGATACCGATGTTCAAGTCAACTCACGCTTTAGCAAGAATTATCTAGTGTTCAATGTGTTTTTGAAACTATATGATACCATAAATTAAAAAAAAAAAAAAAAGTGCTATTGTTTCAATCTATAATACTAAAAAAAAAAACATTCCGTGCACTAAACTCCCGAAATCAGAAAAAGCAAAAAATGAAGTTAACTTAAGTACCTGTCCAGGTGAAAAGAACCCATCAAACAAATTAGTTGGATTTAATCCAGGCGGTACACTAAAAGTGGGAGTCATCGCTGGTGCCGCCGTAGATGGTGGCGAGAAACCCGGTCTAACACCGGAAATACCCGCCGGAGATGTCATTGCACCGGCTAAAAGCTGAGAAAAAGACCGACACTCAGAATCAGGATCATTATCGGAGAAGAAACTGGATACGAGTGTCATCGGACCCGGGCTAATACCACCGGAAAATAAACTGTCCATTGAATTTCTTGGTGGTAAAGTAATTGTTGGACGTACTAATTGTCCTCTTGATGTCGCTGATGAAGATGATAATCCTTCATTCTCCGCCATGATTACCAATAAATTGAAAGTCAATTCATCATTATTTTTTTTTATCTAAACTATCAAAAGTTGTGTATAGGATCTGAACAAACTTTTTGATGAGTACAAACTAGCAAGTGTACGCTTGCAGATACAAAAATAATATATTGTTGATGGATTGAGAAAGATGGTTGATGGATGAAGATTATTGTTGAATTTGGAAAGAAGAAACCAAACAGAAAAGTGTGTATAGGATCTGAACAAACTTTGAGTATAAACTAGAAAGTCCACGCTTGCAGATGCACGAAAATGGAGGCTTTACACTTTTGTTTATTTATATTTTTTCCTTTTTTCTTTTTCAATATAAATATGACATAATATACATTTTTTTCCTTTTTGTCTTTATATAAGAAGATACAAGTTGATAGTTGAAAACATAAATGTACATAGCTTATTTTTTTATTTTTCTATCAGTATTTGATAAGTATTCATTTTTGTAGGCATTTGATTGTATTTCATTTTGAAAACAAAAATAAATAGCTTTATCTTCGAGGTGAAAAATAATATTTAAAAATTGAAGATATGTTTGACCATAAAATAAATTAAAATTATTTTTGTATCTTTATAGATAATTTGGAGTGAAGATTATGAAAAATAATTTTTTTAAATTTTTTTTCTTTATGAATAAACGTATTTTCAAGAGTTAAATTCAAGAAAAGTAAAAGAAAATTTCATACGCAAAACATACCTTTAAAATCCTGATTAATTTAAATTTTATGTTTAAATTTTATTATAGAAGAATTGTTTTATATTTTACTTTTAAAAATCAAACCAGTGCGTAGTTATAAAAGATAAAATAAAGTAATGCAAATAACTAGACAAAACTCGTATTGTAATACTAGTTGGAGTAGATTATCTGCTTTATGTTTTGTCTGCTAATTAATTGAGATAGGATTAGAGTTTAATAAAATTTAATAACTTTCGCTCAAAAATTATATATTGGATTAATATAATATCTTATCGTAGTTGTATATGTGGCCAACACATACGTTGTATGTGCTTTCAAAATAGAAATCGGGAAAATATTTATAAGACATTAACTATATGTGATATCAATTGTATTCACTACATCATCAATTTATGTAAAGGATTTGTAAGGTATATCAAAAATATATGTTAAAATGTATGACCATCTTTTAAAACGGTAATAATTTTTCAACGATCAATTTAATCATTAATAGATTTTGATAATAACGAACGAGTGAGGTCGGATTGGATTAGATTCTCTTAAAAAATAAAATAAAATGTGGACACCCTTCTTATTTTAGTCCGTTCGAAAAGAATATTATCTTAATTTAATTTTAAAATTTCTTATTTACCTTTTATGAGATAATAATTTACAGCCATTAAATATCTTATGATTATTTTAGACTATAAATTTCAATTTTCTTTCTTAAATATCATGTTAAATTAAATAGTATCACCTAAAATAAGAGGGATTTTTTTTTTTAAATGTGGCGTGAAATTAGTTGTAGTCCCGACGATTAAAAGAGTTGCCGTGGAACATAGGGGAATCTATATAGAACAAAACAGTCTGTATAATTTTGGCTACTAGTGCCCACGTTTTAGACTTTTTATTTGGACATTTGTTTTGTAAAATAAGTAACTTGCTTCAAAAAGTTTGTACCATAAAATTCAATTCAATTATTTTCTTAAGGAGAATTTAACATCATTGACATATTGTTAAGGGAAATGAAATTGTTAATTTTCTTTGTTTATGAATTCAAATGGAATTTGGGAGTGTTTCGGTAGTACATGATAAATTTCTTATCTTACTGACGATATGGATTTAAGTAGAAAAAAATGAATTAAGATAGCAGGTTAATTAGTAGATAGTCGTGTGTTGTAACATCTTTATGTTGGAGAGATGGAGACAGCTCTCCTATATTATTATATTGCATATTATTTATTACTCGCGTTCTTTATTTTATTTTATATTGTTATTTTACTTTATTGACTGTGTTTATCGCGTCAGTTTGTCTTATAACGTTAGTTTTCTTTCTAACCTATTTTGTTCATGTATTGTCGTGTCGAACATATCTCGAAAACTCTCCATCCTATAAAGATAGAGATAAAGTTTATGTGTATCTCATTTATAAAATTATATTGAATATATTATTGTTGATGATATTTATCTTAATTATATTATCTTTCTCTTTTAAGTTAAATTAAATAATAATTGATGACCCTATAAAAGTCTACACTGAAAGTGACAAGCACAATAAAGACAAAATGATTTGGACGATATAAATAAGTACTATCATAGAGCTTATCATGTGGAAATACACAATTAATCTCCAAACAAGCAATAATAATACGAAAAATAATATAAACACATATCTTAATTTATCATATATATTTACACAAATTTCTATCCTTACAAAATAATTACAAAATTTCAACTAACTATGTATCTTCGTTGGACGGATCGGGAGTTAATTATATATCTCGACAAACCCACAATAAAAAAAATATATCGGAAGCTAATTATATATCTTTACAAAGGAAAAAATGTATCTTCGTTGGATGTATTATGTATCTCGACAGACCCAAAATAAATAAAAAAATTATCGAAAGCTAATTATGTACCTTTACAAAGGAAAGAAATGTATCTTCATCGAATGTATCGGGAGCTAATTATGTATTTCAATAAACCCAAAATTGAGATTTTCAGTAATTATGCAAAATATCAAAATTTTCTTTAATTAAACTCCTAACTGTCGGGATTTATATTGTTTGTACATAATAATATTTCTTCATAGAGAGATTATTGATATTTTAGTTAACAGCGATTCAAACAAGATGGACTTGCCTGGATGACAAACATCCCTTTACTTCTAGCTCAGAGGTTACGAGTTTGAAACCGAAGGAAGGGCAAAACAAATAAATAAAAAAAAAAAGGATTATGAAAACCCTCACTAATTCTTTTGAACAAATTAAACTGGCATGATTACCTAGCTCGATATGATTAAGCTCAAAGTGTTATTTATCTATACATTTAATTACTTGTGCTAAAATTGGAGGACAAAATTCTAACTAAGATCTAACTAACCTATTGAAAGGACATAATTGAGTAAGTCAACAAATAAAGGAGATGAAATACTAGTAACGTTTATGACTTTAGCTTTTTCACTATTGATTCCAATACCAAATTCAAGATCTTTATGGACGACTAACAATACAAGTCTTCTTTGCATATTACACATATAATAATTTTATAAAAAATAAATAAAAAAGACTTAAATATGCTATCGAGCAATTGAAATGACTCATCTATATCATTCATTATAAATATGGTTTATCTATGTCATCGTTTTTAATAGTTTGGCTTATCTGCACTACCGTTGCAGAAAAGTTCATTTGTGTAATTATTTTATAATGGTGATTTTGTAAAATTATTTTTGTCACATGATTTCTTATTAGATTCACGTCACCAAATCTAAATCAATCAATATTACTTAAATCAAAATAAAAAATTATACCTATTGAAATAAAATTACGCAAATGATTTGAATTTGGTAATGTAGACCTCTAATACGAGGTCACGTGGTAAATTTCTTTTGCAAAAATCGTCGTTACAAAATAATGGCGCTAATGAACGTTTTTGTAATGACTGCGACATAGATTTCAATACAGTGGCATAGATGAGCCAAACTTATAACAGACGATATAAATAAACAATTTTCAATAGTTTGATGACATATTTGAGTCTTTTTTTCAAAAAAGGTATAACCAAGGAGGATATACTTTGCTTTACTAATCCTATTGAAAGATAACAAAATGATAAGTTCATTATATTACTTTTTGAATATAATAAATTTAATATTTTTAAAATATAATTATAGTTAACAAAAGTGAATATAAAATTTAAGGAATAAATAAAGAAAATGAAAAAATAAATAATTTGAGATAATTATTTTAAAAGATTGCAATAAATAATTTGGAATCGATGGTTAAAGAAAAAAAGTTGCCACCATAGAACAAAACATATATCTCCAAATAAACATAATTTTACCCTAAAGTTACCAATTCGTAGGAATGAAGAGATTGTCGGTGAAGTGCAGGTTACTGATTTCGTATAGGGAATTGTTTAAAATTGCTAAATATAATGTGTAGTTATTGCACACTTTGTCTATATCTAAAATCTGTAAAAATATGACATACACTTTAGAAGCATTTAATGATGATAGATATATATATCAATATTGTGTGAAATTTCTTCATTCTTAATCACAAATATCAAATTTGAGTATTGAGTCTAGAAAAAATTTTGTTAGAAATATTCGATGGTAAAGTCAGAATTTTTACCGGAGAATTGAAAATCAAAAGAAGTGTATATGTGAACTAGCTGAAAGGATTCAACATTAACTATATATACATAAAATATAATTTTAATTATATAATTTTTTTGTCAAAGTTTCAAATCTCCTTAACCATAAGGTGGCTTTGCCCCTAAAAATACCACCCCAAAAATAAACCTTACAATGTACGATTCAAATTAATTTATGACTTTAATATGGGTACTCGACAAAATAACAATAATTTTTTTTCTTTGTTGGTGAAAGAAATAAAATGTAAAAGGAAACATGGCTAGGGTTTGTTGGTGCAAATAGAGATGGACGAAGAGTTTTAGTTATGAATTTCGTGGAATGTAATAGATTTAGTTAAAAGTTTATATTTGTATTAAAATTTTCTAATAATATTTTTTTCGTTTGTTTTTACTTATTCATTATATAAAAAATAAACCTATTTTTATTTGTTTAGTTTGGAAAAACAAGAAGAGGCAATTTACCAAATCCAAATCATTATCATTAAATTTAAGAGTTTAAGTTTTGTGCACCGTAAGTGTACAGAATAGTTTATATTATTAGTTAACTTGACCTGCTGAAATGAAAAAGTTAGGTGACCTGCAATAGCAAGTCAAGTTTACATGATAGTGTAGAATATTTTATACATCGACAGTGCACAAAACTTAATGAGATAACTTGTAATGATTAAAGGTGGTATATCAAAATTACGTACTTATTTATTGTTGCTTAAAAAATGTCAAAATCAAATATGAACTAATAAATATGAACGGAAAGATTATAAGTAATTTATATGGGGTAGAATGACCTAGATTTTTTTAAAATACGATAATTTATAAACTCAAAATTTATAATGTCTTTTATATATATGCAACACGACAAATTTTCGTATTTAATCATATAGATTACACTCTTTTAAGAACCACAGGATAGTGATTATATGGAGACTTTCAAGAAAATATATTAGTCAGTTGTAACATTTTTTTGAAAAAAGAATCAAGCTTCTTCAGAAACAATAAAAATTATACCAAAGTGTGATTTTTTTTGTCTTTTCTAAATAGGACTTTTTTCCATAATTTTTTCTACTCCATATAATGGTTTAAACTTCCTTAACTAGATGTACAAACAAATAAAAAGTAATTTAGACTTTGAAGAAAGACCGCCTTCTAGAAAGCATAATATAAATAATTTATTTTAATATAAATATTACTAATTATTTTCATAACTCGAACTCATAATTATAGTGGCTAGAAAATTTACCTTCAAAGGTACACAAATGAATACTTAAAATAGGAAAAATTTATGTAATCATATCCCTCATTTTCACTTGCTTTTCTAACTAATTTCCCTCAAAACTTGCTTAGAAATATCATGATTCAAGTAAATTAATCATATGAAAACAAATGAGTTTATCCTTATCTTGCTAATTATATAAATAAGTAAATAAGGTATATATTTGAAAAAGTGATGAGTTTAATTCTAAGAATCTATTTGGCTAATTTTTTCGGAGGCTAATTTTTTTCTTGTTTTTCAAAAATATGTTCTGGTCATGAAAAAAAAAAGGAAAAAGTTTTTTTTGTTTTTTTTTGTTTTTACCAGACGATAATCAAAAAAAACATTCATAAAAAAAGGTCAAATGGGCAAGTAGCGAGTAGGAATAGTATCGTGCTCTGCTCCTCTCCCGCTTGCTTGTGTGAAGGCTTGGTTCCTTTTTTGCTGAGTCCAAAAGCTTTCTGACAAATTTGATTCAACATAAACTTGCATTGAGCATGGTTGACATGTGGCTACACTAATCGCTTATATCTTTTGATTAAAAAAATTATGTATAGAGAGATCCTCTATATATACAGATAAAATAAATGTTAATGGACAGACATACATTTCCATTAATTCTTGATCTTTTTGCTGAAAAAGCTCATCGATTTAAATAGCAATTATCATTAAGTAACGTGAATCCAACAGATGAGTAATCTGTTGCAACATATTGACTAATTTGTTGCAACATATATGACTAATCTATTGCAACATATTGACTAATCTGTTGCAATATATATGACTAATCTGTTGCAATAAATTACTCATCTGTTGGATTTGTATTATAGTGCTGTAACATGAATCCAACATATGGGTCATCTCTTGTAACAGATTAGTCATATGTTGCAACAGATTACTCACTTGTTGCAATAAATGATTCATATATTGAATTCATGTTGCAGGTTCTATCCATTGTAGCAGTAGCAAATGTACCAAATAAAAAATTCAACAAAAATCATAATTATACTTACAAAATCACCTATGAAGTAATGTCCAAGTGATATACGAACAAAATTTTACCTAAAAAAATTCTAAAAATTTCAATAAGGGCACAATGAATAAGTGAAGCACATGAAAAATTTCATGAAATAGGTATAGAAGACAAAAATAACGTATCATACATCAAATACAAAAGGATCGATGGGACAAACGTTTGAGTTCTCCTAAAAACATTTAAGTTCCCTAGTATTTTAATTGCTTTCTAATGGATAACCCATTTATTATAACAGATTTTCTATCTGTTTGATAATTTCCAACATATGAATCATTTGTTGCGACATGTTTGTCATCTGTTGATTCAAATTAAGCAATTATTAGTAATAACTAAATTGATTTAGCTAAAATTAAAGACAAGTCTTTAAGACAATGAGACAAACATTTGAGTTCTCCTAAAAATGTTTGAGTTCCCTAGTATTTTAATTATTTTTCAACAGATCACTTATTTGTTGCAATAAGTTAATCATATGTTGCAATAAGTGCTCATAACAGGTTAGTCATTTGTTGATTCAAATTAAGCAATTATTAATAATAATTAAATTGATTTAACTAAAATTGAAGACAAAACCTTAGACAAGAGGGAAAACGTTGAGTTCTCCTAAAAACATTTGAGCTTTAGTATTTTAAATTACTTTTCAACACATATTTTGTCTATTTAGTAATTTCCAACAGATGAGTCATACGTTGCAATAACTTAGTCATTTGTTGCAACAGATGTCTATATCTGTTTGATAATTTTCAATAGATGAATTAGTTGTTGCAACAAGTGAGTCATTTGTTGCAACAAATGTCTATATCTGTTTGATTATTTTCAATATATGTTTTTATTTGTTTGGTCATTTCCAATAGATTACTCATCTGTTGTAACATGTTAGTCATCTATTGATTCACATTAAGTAATTATTAGTAATAACTAAATTGATTACTAAAATAAAATATGAATTAATAAGTTCAATTACAGTTTCAATTAATCTCATGGTAATTACACGATCAACTAAGTATGTTCGTCCCGAGTAGAGTGATCAATTGACCAATTTTATTTGAAATGATTCAAACTAAGTCATCATTATAAATAACTATCTTGATTTAACTAAAATTAAAGATGAATTAGTAAGTTCAATTACGATTTCAATTAATTTTACAGTAATTACATGATCAATTAAGTGTTTTGTATTGAGTAGAATGATTAATTGACAAATTTTATGTGAAATAATTTAAATTAAACCATTATTAGAAATAACTACATTGATTTAACTAAAATTAAAGATGAATTAGTAAGTTCAATTACGATTTTAATTAATCTCAGTAATTAAATGATCAATTAAGTGTTTCATCCTTAATATAATAATTAATTGACCAATTTTATTTTAAATGATTCAAATTAAGCCATTATTAGTAATAACTATGTTGATTTAACTAAAATTAAACATGAATTAATGAGTTCACTTATAATTTCAATTAATCTCATCGTAATTACATGATTAACTAAGTGTATTCGTCTCAAGTAGAGTGATCAATCGACCAATTTTATTTGAAATAATTCAAATTAAGATATTATTAGTAATAACTAAATTGATTTAACTAAAATTAAAGATGAATTGATAAGTTCACTTACAATTTCAATTAATCTCATAGTAATTACATGATCAAATATGTGTATTCGTCTCGAGGAGAGTGATCAATCGACCAATTATATTTCAAATGATTCAAATTAAGTCATTATTAGTAATAAATAAATTGATTTTGACTAA
>NC_061121.1:16606316-16608141 GCF_002878395.1 Capsicum annuum
AGTTAAATCAATTTAGTTATTACTAATAATATCTTAATTTGAATTATTTCAAATTAAGATATTATTAGTAATAACTAAATTGATTTAACTAAAATTAAAGATGAATTGATAAGTTCACTTACAATTTCAATTAATCTCATAGTAATTACATGATCAAATATGTGTATTCGTCTCGAGGAGAGTGATCAATCGACCAATTATATTTCAAATGATTCAAATTAAGTCATTATTAGTAATAAATAAATTGATTTTGACTAAATTAAAGATGAATTGATAAATCCACTTACAATTTCAATTAATGTATTCGTCCTTAATAGAATGATCAATTGATAAATTTTATTTAAAATGATTCAAATTAAGCAATTATTAGTAATAACTAAATTGATTTAACTAAAATTAAAGACAAGACCTTAGACAAAGGGACAAACATTTGAGTTCTCCTAAAAATATTTGAGCTTTAGTAATTTAAATTATTTTCCATTATATATCCTATATGTTTGATAATTTTCAACAGATGAGTCATCTGTTGCAACAACTTAGACATCTGTTGCAACAGATGTCTATATTTGTTTTATAATTTTCAGTAGATGAGTCATTTATTGCAACAGGTTAGCCATCTATTGCAACATATGTCTATATTTGTTTGGTCATTTCCAATAGATGTCTTTATCTGTTTGGTCATTTCCAACAGATATCTTTATCTGTTTAGTCATTTTCAACAAATTACTCATCTTTTGCAACATGTTAGTCATCTATTGATTCATATTAAGCCATTATATTAGTAATAACTAAATTTATTTAACTAGAATTAAACATGAATTAATAAGTTCAATTGCAGTTTCAATTAATCTCATGGTAATTACACTATCAACTAAGTGTGTTCGTCCCAAGTAGAGTGATCAATTGACCAATTTTATTTGAAATGATTAAAACCAAACCATAAGTAGAAATAACTATACTGATTTAACTAAAATTAAAGATGAATTAGTAAGTTGACTTACAATTTCAATTAATTTTATAGTAATTACTTGATCAACTAAGTGTTTCATCTTAAGTAGAATGATCAATTAACCAATTTTATTTGAAATAATTAAAATCAAGCAATTATTAGTAATAATTAAATTAATTTAACTAAAATTAAAGATGAATTGATAATTTTAATTACGATTTCAATTAATCTCATAGTTAGTAATTATATGATCATCTAAGTGTATTCGTCTTGAGTAAAGTGTTAATTCACCAATTTTATTTGAAATGATTCAAATTAAGATATTATTAGTAATAACTACATTGATATAACTAAAATTAAAGATGAATTGATAAGTTCAATTACGATTTCAATTATTCTCATGTTAATTACACGATCATCTTAGTGTGTTCGTTTTGAGTAGAGTGATCAATTGACTAATTTTATTTGAAATGGTTCAAATTAAGTCATTATTAGTAATAGCCAAATTGATTTAATAATTATAATTTCAATTAATCTCATAGTAATTACATGATCATTTAAGTATATAACTTATTGCAACAGATTAACAGATGAGTCATTTGTTGAAAATTATCAAACAGATATACACATATGTTACAATAGATTAGTTATCTGTTGTAACAAATGTCTTTATCTGTTGGTCATTTTCAACAGATGACCAATCTGTTACAACATATGACTTTATCTGTTTGTCATTTCCAACAGATTACTAATCTGTTGCAATAGATGTCTTTATCTGTTTGGTTATTTTCAACAGATTACTTATCTTTTGCAACATCTTAGTCATCTATTGATTCATATTAAGCCATTATATTAGTAATAACTAAATTGATTTAA
>NC_061121.1:16608241-16610638 GCF_002878395.1 Capsicum annuum
AATTTTATAGTAATTACATGATCAACTAAGTGTTTCGTCTTAAGTAGAATGATCAATTGACCAATTTGATTTGAAATAATTAAAATTAAGTAATTATTAGTAATAACTAAATTGATTTGACTAAAATTAAAGATGAATTGATAATTTAATTACGATTTCAATTAATCTCATAGTAATTACATGATCATCTAAGTGTATTCGTCTTGAGTAAAGTGTTAATTCACCAATTTTATTTGAAATGATTCAAATTAAGACATTATTTGTAATGACAACATTGATTTAACTAAAATTAAAGACGAATTGATAAGTTCAATTACGATTTCAATTAACATGTTGCAATAAATGAGTAATCTGTTGGAAAAGACCAAACAGTTAAAGACATTTGTTGAAAATGACCAAACATATATAGACATCTGTTGCAACAGATGACTAACCTGTTGCAATAACTAACTCATCTATTGAAAATTATCCAACAAATATAGACATCTGTTGCAACATATGACTCATCTATTGAAAATTATTAAATAGACAAAATATATGTGAACTCAGAATCAAAATGAGCCACAGAATTTAAAAAGTGACCAAAATAGGTCACCTATTTAAAAAGTTACCAAAATAGGCTAAACGTAATAATTTATGACCGAGGAAAAAATGCAGTGAATTATCAAATCAATTAAAAAGATACTAAAAAATGAGTTGTTCAACATAACAAAAAGTTACGTTCTTAACTTTTTTATAGCAGTGGTCCCCACCCACAATTTCTTTTTCCACAAATGTCCCATCACTTCTACTTTTTCCTCTTTTTACATATAATAATTATGAATTTTTTGATTAGTTAAATTTATTTATATTTTACATGTAGTTCAAATAATTTATTTTTTCCTCTATATAATAAATTCTTACGTTTTACACAAAAAAATTTAAAAATAGAAGTATCAATTACCTTATTAGCTTAACAATTTTCTTATATTTATTCTATATAAAAAAATAATCACTTCTATCCTTAATTATCCGATTTCTTTCTAAAAAAAATTTATACTTTTGAGTTTTCCTCTACTCCAAAATAGTGAAATGTTGAATTATCGTCGATCAAATATGCTACTATATACAAAAATTATATTTTTTTGGTGTGTTAAAAATATGAAATTAATTTTTTCAGATAGTGATTCATCGTAGTTTTCGATTAGTGTTTCGATTAGGATATTGAGGAGACTCACATGCACAAATACGTTTCATATTATAATTAATGGAGTAAAATCACAATTTAATTTAGGAACACTCTTAAATTAATATAAGAAAATATATTTTTTTAGGAGCACTCCTAAAAAAATATAATTCTTGTATATAGTAGTATATTTGATCGATGATAATTCAACATTTCACTATCTTGGAGTAGAGGAAAACTCAAAAGTATAATTTTTTTAAAGGAAAATCGGATAATTAAGGATAGAAGTGATTACTTTTTGATATAGAATAGATATAAGAAAATTGTTAAGTTAATGAGGTAATTGATACTTCGTTTTTTTATTTTTTTTTTTATGTAAAACATAAAAATTTATTAGAAAAATAAATTATTTGAACTACATGTAAAATATAAATAAATTTAATTAATAAAAAATTTCATAACTATCATATGTAAAAAGAGGAAAAAGTAGAAGTGATGAGACATTTGTGGAAAAAGGAATTGTGGGCGGGGGACCACTGGTATAAAACAGTTAAGAACGTAACTTTTTGTTACGTTGAACAACTCTGTTTTTTAGTACCTTTTTATTTGATTTGTTAATTCATTGTATTTTTTTCCTCGGTTATCATGTAAAACATAAGAAATTCTTACGTTTTATATTTTTTTTTAGAAAACGTAGGAATTTCTTATGTTTTACAAAAAAAAATGTAAAGTGTAAGAAATTCTTACGTTTTTGTAAAAGTCAACTCCGTTAAGAAAAAAATAGAAAATGTAATAAATTATTACGTTTAGCCTATTTTGGTAACTTTTTAAATAGGTGGCCTATTTTGGTCGCTTTTTTAATTTTGTGGCTCATTTTGGTTCCGAGTTCGATATATGTTGAAAAGCAATTTAATCAAACAAAATCGATGAAGAAAAATTGAAAAATAAAGCTAAATCAGTGAAGAAAAGTTGAATTTAAATAAAATCAATAAAAAAAGATTAAAATCGAAGTATAAAAACCAAGAAAAACTAGTGAAGAAAAATTAAAAATCGAAGCAAAATTGATGAAAGAAATTTAAAAATAAAGCTAAATCCAAGAAGAAAATTAAAATCAAACAAAATCAATTAAAAAAACTAAAAATTGAAGCAAAATAGATGAAGTAAATCTGAAAAATGAAGCTAAATTCATGAAGAAAATCTAAAAATCAACTAAAATCAGTGAAGAAAAATTA
>NC_061121.1:16613638-16703419 GCF_002878395.1 Capsicum annuum
TTGAAGAAGAAGGTTGGTGGGGTGGGTAGGTTAGGGGGAGGGGGTATTTTTTATTTAAATTAATTATTTATAAATTATTTGGGTATTTTTTATTTAAAATTAATTATTTATAAATTATTTGGACAAAAATGACACGTGTCTGCATTTTATTCGTCACTTTCCACCTTAGCGGAGAGTGTGTTTCACGCACTAAAATTATTTTGCTGATTCAGCAAAACGTGTCAAAGTGACACACTTGAAGGCCGCTTGAGGTGCCAAAATGGAACAATGTCCACTTGAGGTGTCTAAGTGAAAAATGGTGCGTACTTAAGGGGCTGTGTATGAGTTTTGCCATTAAAATACTAGGGAACTCAAATATTTTTAGAAGAACACAAATGTTTATCCCATTGTCGTAGAGACGTCTTTAAATTTAGCTAAATCAATTTAGTTATTACTAATAATTGCTTAATTTGAATCAACAGATGACTAGCATGTTGCATCAGATTATTCATTTGTTGGAAATTATCAAACAGATAGAAAGTCTGTTGTAAAAGATGGGTCAACTATTAGAAAGCAATTAAAATATTAGGGAACTTAAACGTTTTTAGGAGAACTCAAATGTCTGTCCCCTTGATCCTTTTGCATTTGATGTATGGTATATTATTTTTGTCTTCTTTACCTGTTTCATGAAATTTTTCATGTGTTTTACTTACTTATTGTGCCCCTATTGAAATTTTTTAAAATTTTTTTAGGTCAAATTTTGTTCGTATGTCACTTGGACATTACTTCATAACTTATTTTGTAAGTAAAATTATAATTTTTGTTGAATTTCTTATTTAGTGTATCTGCTACTGCTACAATGGATAGAACCTACAACATGAATCCAATATATGAGTCACCTATTGCAACAAGTGAGTAATCTGTTGCAATATATGACTAATCTGTTGCAACAGATGACCCATATGTTGGATTCATATTACAACACTATAAAACGAATCCAACAGATGAGTAATCTGTTGCAACAGATTAGTCATATATGTTGCAACAGATTACTCATTTGTTGCAATAAATTAGTCATATATGTTGTAACAGATTAGTCATATATGTTGCAACAGATTACTCATTTGCTGCAACAAATTAGTCATATATGCTGCAACAGATTAGTCATATATGTTGCAATAGATTAGTCATATATGTTGCAACAGATTACTAATTTGCGCAACATATTAGTCATATATGTTGCAACAAATACTCATATGTTGGATTCACGTTACATGTCTTATCCATTATTAAAAAACAACAGTAGCAGATACATCCAGATGAGAAATTCAACTAAACAATAACAAACATTAAAAAAAATAACAAAAAACATAAAGAAATAACAAACACCCACAAATGAAGTTCCTCATTTTTGTCATAACTTAAAAGTCCTAATTTTTTACTTGTGAAAATCGAAAAGAAACGCTGAAGAACTCAAAGTTGTTGTCGCCAGAGAATGTTGTCACGTCGACTGACGGTTGAAAGTAAAAAAGGAACGGGCAAGAACTCAAAACTATTTATTGCCAGAGGTTGAAGTTGCACAAGATTGAAGGGAGAAATTTGAGAAGTTGTTTGTTGGGAGAAGTTAGAGAGAGAAACTGTCGAGAGAAAGAGAGAAGAGAGAGGGATTGATTTGCAGAGGGAGGAGAGTTTTGTGGGTGTGGATTAATTTGTATTTTTGAAAAGATTAAAAAGTTTAGAAAATATTAATCAAGTCCACAATTAACCTAATTAAAATTTTTAATTATGTTTGACCTTTAAATTGGTCAATATCATCAATCCTTCATTCAAGACTTAAAAACATCCTTCCTTCAATTTTCTCTAGCTTATTCTTCTTGGCAATCATTGCTCAACTACTAAAACAAATTGATATTGTATTTAAATATTTTGCATGCTTATGTTTTTTCTATTCAAGTTGAGGCCAACTTACCAACATTGTGGATCTACATTGTTACCTCTCTCATTTTATATTTAAGCCATTATGATACACCTTTAAATTTTTAAATTTCCCAAATTTTGTAATTTTTATATATTTTAAAAATAAATTTATAAGATAATCTAGTGTCCGCAAGTGCGTAGTTGAGTGGTGGGAGGTAGATCTTCCATGTGGGAGATTTGAGCTAAATCTAGTCTCCGTCTGTCGCTTGGTTAAGAGCTCGTCGCATGCGGCTTGTCTAGTGCGGTTTAATCTTTTATGTGGTTTACGAGCTATTACATACACGGTAAACAGATTATGACAGTTTGATAGAGATTGTGGGTTTTCTCAGATATAAAATAATATAATGTTTAGTAACTTTGCTAGGCATTAATTAATAACCAAAATAAAGTGTTACTCTAGTACTAACAAATTAGATCATATTAATTAATAATATAAAGAATTATTACAATATCCATACTAAAACGTAGCTTACTTAAATGCAAAGTAAAGTACTAACTACTAAATAATTAGGTTGGAATGAGATGTTCGAATATGTCCTATACATGGAGTATTAAGCTAGGCCCTTAATTAATTGTGTCAAACTCCTCTAAATTACTAGCTGGTAACTAAGTAATAATTAATAATCCTAATTAAATGCCTATTTTACTTTATCATTACTACATGAGAGAATAATTTCTAGTGCTTATTGCTTACTCAAGTTTTAGCAAGAAAATGTTGTGTAGGTGTTTGAATTTTACTACCTAAGGTTCATTAATTTTAGTTGTTATGGTTAGTAAAAATAATAAGTTTAAAATACTTGTTATTTTAGAAAAAATCAAGATTGAATTGATTATTATTTTTCACTTGTATCCTTACTATATATAATAATAAATAAACATGGAAAGTGATTAACATGGTGAAATAAAGAGCGATGTTGTAGTCTATTTGACAAAGTTTTGAAAGGTGAAAAGTGCTTATTTTAAAAAAGATGAGGTGTTTGGCTAATTTTTGAAAAAAAAAAAAGTGTTATGCGGGATAAAAAATAGTTTTTTTTTAAATTTTAATTTTTTTTTTTGAAAAACACTTTTTGAGAAAGATACAAAAGTATTTTTAAAAATTTGACGAAAATGATGCTCAAACGTGCTTTTTAAATTTGTTGATCAAACACATTCTGCTTCTCACAAAATATATAATTTTAAAAAGAACTTTTGAATTTTTTTTAAAAATAAGTTGATTTTAGAGATTTAAGCAAATAAATTACTAGTTGAAATTAAAGAATACATAAAAATAATAAGTCACCTTATATGTAATGTATATTCATTTATATATTTAACTAGTGACTCTAATTTGTGGACAAATGTATTATAAGTCAAAGAAAAAGAAAGTGGAACTATAGTACTTCTACTTTGTTAAGCATTTACTACAGAAGGGATGTTTACCAAATTTCCTATTAGCTAAACAGTTGTGTTATTAGGGGGGCCTCCTACTCTTGGTTTTTGGTGCATAGTGATAATATTTAATGCATGCATCGAGTCGTTTTTTTACTTTTCGTCATTAATATTGACTTTCTTAACGAAAATTTGACAAATAAGTTTATAAACGATATTTCACATTGATCGAGCCTGTAGTCCTCATCCTCACCGTCCGTGGACCCAGACTTTTCACCAAATGGGTTCAATATATAAAAAGGACTGCTTAAAAGTTTTATAAAATAAAGTGCTGCAAATCTAGGTTCGAACTCGCAACTTGGGCTTCCGAATTAGGACCCACTACCACTAAGCTAGCAACTTAACTTGTTCAAGGTTGCTTCAAATTTAAATATATACTATAATTAGCATATCTAGGTTCGAACTCACGACATTGGCATCCAAAGTTGAACCCGCTTCCACTAGGCTATCGGTTTATTTAGTTCAAACTTCAAAGTGGGTTCAAATTTAAATATATACTGTTGGACTGATTATATATACATGTATATACTGTATAATTTTTCGACGAAGTGGGTTTATATGAACCCACTTGAACCATACTGGGTCCGCCCCTGCTCACCACCCCAACAACAACAACATATCGAGTGAAATTTCGAGAGTGAGATCTGGAAAGAATAGAGTGTACGCATTCCTCAATACTATCTCGTGAAGGTAAAAATAGGTGTTTCTGAAAGACACTCTGTTTAAATGCAACAAAATTCAGGTACAAAAAAGAAGAAAACAATATGAAAATATAGAAACTACATGAGAACAATGCAAGTCTACAAGAAAGAAACAAGAACAACAATAAAATAATATGATAGTCGAACACAATAAATGTTTGACTATGATAAATATCACCACCCCACCTTTCCTATAATTTATTTAAATTACATACAAATAATTTTAAGATAGAGATAATACTTTTTAGTTTGCTAATTATGTACCAAAGATAGCATTGGGGGTTTCTCATTATATTTGTGAAGATTTGCAAGCTGAAAGGATTGAAAATGTACATTTTTAACAATTGAAACTTAAATTTACTTAATCATATATCATGAGAATCAAAATTAAAATTTGTCAAAGGTACGCATTTCAGTCCTTGTATTCCGCTAAAGAAGTTACATATACAAAGGATTTTATAACAATTATATTCTTAGTTTATGCACACTATATGTTGATGTATTGTCAATTTTTTTTTTTTTTAATGATTTGATGACCTAAATATGTAGTTCAGTATGTGCTGGGCACGTCAAGAGAATTCTTTTTTCCCTATGAAAAAGACATGGACAAAATATTCTTTATAATTGGGTTGTGGTGTAGTGATGAGACTGCTTCATTTTCAATCAAATATCTCGAGTTTGAGCTTTGAATTAGGAGAAAATTCTATTGAGAGCGACACTCCCAGAATGAACCCTATAGTGTATGATCGGAATTAGTCGGAGTCCAATGCAGGTACTAAATACCGAGTGGAAACCAAAAAACAAAAAATTCATGGTTACGGAAAAGTCATCTCATGACGAGAGAAATTTTTTTCCTATCTTTAAGAAAAAATTCAAAATCAAGTGGTGTTTGGTCATAAAAATTGTGAGTAAAAAATTACTTTAGTTTTTATTTTTAAGTGAAAAATAATATTTGAAAAGTGAAGTTGTGTTTGCCATGAATATAAATTAGAGTTATTTTTTAAAATTTTTGTGAGTAATCTAGAGTGAAAAAACCATTTTAATATTTTTCAATCTCAGAATTTTATGGCTAAATACGTTTTCCAAATTTTAACTCTGGAAAAAAGTAAAAAATTTTAGGGTTCCAAGTAATGATTGGGCTCCAAATGGGCCGTCCTAAACAATGAATGGCCCATTACATACTAATTGTTTAGTAGATATGAGACTTGAGAGCAAATTGTCAAAATAGCCATTTACAATCTCTAATCAACGATTTCGTTTAGAGGAAATTTCAAAAATAGTAATTCTTAAATACAGCCTTATCTAAATTACGAAAAAAACTTTAGAAAAATTTCCTGAAATTCAAACTATCCATGATTTTTTTAAAGTTTAAAACGTGACATTTCAAAATTTCATGACAAACTCCTTGAGTTTGATCATGAAAATTAAATTTTTGAAGTTTTTCATGGAGTTTTGATTCACTCGGAGATACACTACTTGAAAAAGTGACAGAGTTTTAATTGAGTCAGTTCAAAAATCCATGCCAAATTTTCAGTATCTGATTTAATAAAGTAATTAGTTGTCAAAGATTTTGCAATTGAATATTTTCTCCATTCACATTGAAATATTAAGATTTGCATCTTCCATTAATATTATGGATGACATCAACCCATTCTTATCTCCATAAATAGGAAGCTTTTTCTCATTCATAACACATTTTTTCCAAGAGCATTTTCATTCTCTTGTCTTTCTTCTTTCTTTCTATTAGAGCATTTAGTTACACCCTATTTGGATGGTGGTTTCCTGTGGTATGGTATGGTATAGTTACTAGGGGCTTTGAGCTATAGGTGACAAAATAATTTTAAAATGAGGTGTAGGTGACACAAGTCTTAATTATTGAGTGGAGGTGACAATTACTTTATTATGGATTAAAAAAGTTAAAAAAGTTTGAAAATAACCCATAAGTTTTTTAATTTACACTTTGATCCAAATGTTAATTAATATAACATGAAACAGAGGAGAAAAAACGCGTTTCTCTCTCTTCTTATCTGTTGTTATTTTCTCTCTCTTCACCATTATTGTTGTTCACCATTGTTGCTGCTTTATTCATCTTCATCTGCTTCATTATCATCATCTTCATCTTCTTCTTGTCGACCATTGTTGTTGTTGTTACCGCTACTGCTGCTATCTGATCAATTTCTTAGGTCAAATTTTGTTTCCTACATTACTTTCCATTTTAGCATTACTTCATAGGTGACTTTGGTAAGTAAAATTATAATTTTTTGTTCAAATTTATCATCTGGGTACATAGTTACTGCTGTTTTTCCAACAATGAATAGAACCCGATCATAATTCAACATAAGTGCCCACAATTTAAACAGATCACTCATCTGATGCATCAGATGATTAATTTGTTACAACAGAAGATTTATCTGTTGCAACAAACTAGTTATCTGTTGCATCAGACTGATTATTTATTGCATCAGACTGATTATCTATTGCATCATATTGATTATCTGTTGCATCAGACTGCTTATTTGTTGCAACAGATGATTAATTTGTTTGGAACAACACAAATCAGCCCCTGCCACAAACCCAACAGATAAATAATGTGTTTCAACTCTTGTTATTGCTACTGGATTTAAAATTATTTCTTATGTCTAATCGTCGACATGTTTGTTGAAAAAATAATAGACAAAATGAAAATTAAATATTCCCTCTGTCTCAAATAACTCGTCCTTATCTGTTGAGACAGATGATTGATTTGTTTGGAATAATACAAATCAGCCCCTGTCACAAACCCAACATATAACCAATATGTTTTAACTGTTGCTATTGCTACTGGATTCAAAATTATTTCTTACGTCCAATCGTCGACATGTTTGTTGAGAATCTAATAGACAGAATGAAAATTAAATACTCCCTCCATCTCAAATTACCCGTCTCAAATTTCCTAATTTGATTCTCATTTTACTTGTCTTTTTTCATTAATCAAGAAGAGATAAAAAAAATTCTATGTTTTACCCTTTGCATTAATCACTTTTTTTTCAAATTAAAATGTAAACATCATTTAATAGGGGTATTATGGTAAACTAGGCATGCTATTAATTATTTTTCTTAATCAATGTGTCATATCAATTTGGGATGGGTTAATTTGAGATGGAGGGAGTATGAATTAAAATGTCAAAACCGTGCAACAAACTAGTTATCTGTTGAAACAGACTGCGTATCTGTTGCAACATATGAGTAATCTATTTGGAACAACACATATCAGCCCCTGCCACAAACCCAACAGATAAATCTTAAATCTTGCTATTGCTACTGAATTCAAAATTATTCCTTACGTTCAATCGTCGACATGTTTGTTGAGAAGATAATAGACAATGAAAATTAAATATGAATTAAAACGTCAAAGTTGATCAAACATAATTTTTTTATTAAACTAAAATAAATAAAAATAAATATACATAGACTTAAAAAAAAAGAAACACAATAATCTAATTATTATTATTATTATTATTATCATCTTCATTATTATTATTATTATCGCCAGCTGGCCAATCTTCGACCGGCAGAAGCAGCGTCCTCCTTATTCTGCGGATCTCCCGCTACATCCTCACTCTGACAGCGGCCAACTCCCACTGTATATCATGAACCTGCCTCTGCAGTTCCTGTACGACGTCTCATAAAATAGCGACATCCTACACTGGAGCAGCCATAACTAGAACATGCATAAATTGACAACAAACGCAAAAATAAAAGTAAAGAAAATAATTCAAAAGTAAAGTAATACAATGTATATTTACACAAAAAACAAGAAACAAAATTTATTAGAGACAGAAAAGCTATCAAGTTCCCGAAGAGAAAATAGTTGAAGGTATAATATGAAAGACAAGAGCAAAAAAATAAATAGATATGTGTAGTAGAATGAACGAGTAAGGAGGGACCTAACCTATTTATAGAAGATTAAATTTGAATGAGTTAGGCAAAAAAGCACGACTGTTCACCTCTATTTATTAATACTGGTGCCATTTTTATTGAGTTGTGGCAACAAATTATATATCTGTTGCATCAGATATCCATCTGTGACAACAGATATACCATTTATTGCAATAAATCTACAATCTGTTATATCAGATAATATATCTGTTACAATATATATCTTTTTAATAATCATCATATCTTTATCTTTAATTCAATTTAGTGACTTTTTATTATATAAATTAAAAAAACAGATTCAAAAATAAAAAGGTGCGACTGTTCACCTCCATTTATTAATACTGGTGACTTTTTGATTGCTGTGGAAAGTCATGACTTAATTAGTTTTTTAGTAACCATTTTTATTGAGTTGTGGCAACAAATTATATATCTGTTGCATCAGATAACCCATCCGTGACAACAAATATACCATTTGTTGCAACAAATCTACAATATGTTGTATCAGATAATATATCTGCTACAACATATATCTTTTTAATAATCATCATTTCTTTATCTTTAATCCAAATTTGGTGACTTTTTTATAATATAAATTAAAAAAATAGATTCAAAAACAAAAAGCGCGACTGTTCACCTCCATTTATTAATTACATTCAAACTGGTGACTTTTTGATTACTGTGGAAAGTTTTGATTTGATAAGTTCTTTTCAGTAACAGATTTTATTGAGTTGTGGCAATAGATTATATATCTGTTGCATCATATAACCCATCTGTGACAACAAATTACCATTTGTTGCGATAAATCGACAATCTGTTGCATCAGATAATATATCTGTTGCACATATAAGCTATCTTTTTTAATAATCAACATATCTTTTTAATCCACATTTGGTGACTTTTTTACTATATAAATTAAAAAATATATTTAAAAACAAATATGTCAGAGTCACGATCAGTTATTAAAATTAAATAACTGTTCTGTTACGGTTATAAATTGTGTTTATCATTTATTTTCTTATTATTTATTTACGAATTATTTTTCATATTAAATAATTGAAAAGTCATGTCTTTTCACTCTCTCAATAACAATAATCCTTTTTAATCAATAACCGCCTGTTGCAATATATGATCGATCTGTCGCATCAGATTAACATCCGTCGACATATTGAGAATAAGAAATAAACAGAATGATAATTAAATACTAAATAAGAATTAAAAATTCAAAGTCGACCACCATGTCTAAACATAGATTTTTGAATCCCTTGGGTAGATCCAATATACAAAAGGAGGAAAATACATACATTTATACATTACATACATATGCTAAAAGAAAAAACACAACCTAATTATTATCACTATTATTATTATTATTATTATTATTATTATTATTATTATTATTATTATTATTATTATTATTATTATTATTATTATTATTATTATTACTATTATTATTGTCAACCGGACAATTTTCATCCGGCAGCAGCAGGGCCCTTCTCTACCTTACTCCGAAGTCGGCAAAATTCCTCTAGTGTTTATCAAACTGCCTTTGAAGTTTCCCCAAGGACTCGATATGAATCTTCTTGTACGAATCTGGATCATCCATATTTGTATTGTAAGTGTAGTAGAATGAACGAGTGAGAGTGAGTAAGTAGGCCGGAGGGACCTATTTATACATGATTGAATTCGAATGGGTTTGTCAAACAAAAAACCACAACTATTCATACCCCTTAATTTAATAAAATTGATGATTTTTTGAATATGTAAATTAAAAAAATGGATCTAAATATAACATTTTATCTTTTATTGTATTTCGAAAAGAAAATAAATTGCTTTAAATTAAATCTAACAGATGGGTAATCTGTTGTAAAATATATTTCATCTGCCAGATAACTTACAACGTATTGACAATATGTTACAACAGATGGATATATCTGTAATTATTTCACAATTTAAACAAATGTGGCATTTATTGCAACTTGCTAGTTATCTGTTTATTCAATTTAAGCCATGGATGGGCTAGGAAAAATAAGGTGCGTACAGATGGATCCCACTATCATATGTGTGGAAGTTAAGTAAGTATTACTGATAAGGTCACTAGGACAACACACACAAAGTATAATGTTTTGTGAATGCAGTTTTTAATTGATTAGGCACTGATCATTCAAACAAGATCCTGCATTGTATAGTTAAGTTTGATAGGTTCGAATTGATAAGGCTAAGGGCCCCATGAAGATGGTGCAAATACCCTATTACGAATTACTGACGGTTGTTGCTCGTGTTTATGTGTGTCAAGTTTTTAGAAAGGATTAATATTTCGTTCCATTACAGAGATCCAATAGCGATTGGACTTAACTTTAATTGTGCATTGGACTCTAAGAAGGCCTTCAAAGTCTTGCACTGCATCAAACAAGCACGGAAAGCTAATAGAATTTCCCCTGGCCTAAATTTATGTGGAAGGGTTGATTGAGATGATAATTATATGCTAGAAGGAGCCGAAGGAGAATGCCTGCGAGGAAAAGGGGAGTTGATGAAAGACTATATCATCTGAGAGCTAATTGAAGAAGAGACATAGGGTAGAAAGTAACTTCTAGCAAATCTGGCCGATGAAATTATCTTAAAACATGAGAAATCTGAATCAAGTGCAAATATAAAAGTGTATCCGGTAATGTAAATTCATTTGTTGTCTCTCTGAAAGAAAAATAATGCAGATGGATACTTTTCTAGGAAGCTGCGACTAGGTTGTGTGGTCAGGATTATTACCTAGATAGAAAATAGCAGAAGGCTTACATACATCGAGGGTTGAATTGATGTACAGTAAGTCTAGAAACTTACACCAACAACAACTGCATTTAAAGTAAGGAATCTAAGCGAAGGCGGCAATTTCTGAATTTTAAATTGTATCCCATGCCTTCTTGTTTATGGTTCCGATTAGGTCTACTACTATTGACCTGATCGGAACCACAAACGAGATTAAAAGGCAAATTGAGTATCATTACTTTCTTAGCAATATGGATTAATTGATTGTGTTTGCTTGCCTTAGCATGCTTTCAACATTTCTTGGAGAAGATCAGAAGCTTGCTGTTGTATTTGAATCCCGATAATTTTCAAGCTTGCCTCCAGCTTGCCGATTTGGTATCCAAGCTTGTCCTTGCCATCTTTGAAGTTGGTATAGAGTTCCTGAACTCTTGTGAGCTCGATCAGGAACACTACCTTCAAAGTTGTGGAATTGAAGAAGGCCTTCAGAACATTTTCTTTAGAAGCCTTAAAGGATACATGGAGGGTCGCTGCATTTGTTTTAGGTCAAAATATGTTGATGTATACTCAAGATGTGGTCTTAACCATTGAACATCTCACTTTTATCGAGCGTTGCTCAATGAAGATTGCTCAACCAACCTTTAAAGGATTTGATAAATTAATAAGCAAAGAGTTACATAACATTTAATCTAAATCGACTCTACCAAGCCTATCGAACACTATGTAACTCCAGACTCATTACCCTATTAAAAAACTTTGCTTGAGTTAGTGGACAAATTAAATGAGCTCAATCTCTCAGCCTTTTTGTTGATCACTCTTCTCTAATATAGATGACAAGATATTCCCCATACAAAAGTCTACACCGTCGCCAGGAATGCTTGTCAGGGCACAAGTCTTCAGAAGGCATCAATAGTAATCTCTCAATATCAAGTGATATTAAGATATTCTTAATCATGCCTTCTCAAGACTTTCGCTACGGCAAGAATTTCTGCTGATGATAAGATATTTGCCATACAAAAGTCTACACTATCAGTAAAAATCTTGCTAGAGCAAAAGTCTTCAGAAGGCATTATTAGTAATCTCTCAATATCAAGGAACACTTGTATGAAATTCTTCAGAATACATTTGAAAATAAGGAAGTTATTGCTATCATTATGCGCGATCTTTTTTTATTTATGCCTATTAGCCCATTACTTATTATTCCGGGATATGGCTTGGATTGACTACTAGGGGCAATAAGGTAGGCACCATTATGACTTGATAAATCGAGTCGTGACTGCTTGGTATCAGAGCCTAGGTTTCACCGGTACTGTTGGTACTAGAGCCAATATTTAGTAGAGTCCTGCGGATCGGTATGGAGATGTCTATATCCTATCTTCAGGAAGCTGTAGAGCATTTTTAGGGAACAATCTTATTTTCTTGATTCATTTTTCGTGTGCGGTGTCTGAGTTGGTTTTTCAGTTTTTATTGGTTCACTCTTTATGAAGATGGCAATGACTCTAGGTTTGAGAGTTGAAGATTGGGACCCCTGATCCATTGTTAGATTTCCGATTAGGGGTCTAGGTTTACCCAGGGGTCAGGGGTTAGCCCAGTTATATTGGTTCTAGTGGTCTAGAATTAGTTCATCTTTGTTTGGTTTGTTAAATAAATAACATGCGAATGCAAATGAAAATATTTTTTGCTTTTATTTTGAACTAGGAGTGAATCTGATGAGGTTGTTGATGCTGTAATTATGTGTAGTCATTGCCGAAAACTTCCTTATTTTCTAATGTCTTCTGAAGACTTTCGTACAAGACTTCCTTGATGTTGAGAGATTATTAATAATGCCTTCTAAGGACTTTCGCGGCAAGAATTTTTGCTGATGGTGTAGACTTTTGCATGGAGGATATCTTGTCATCAACAGGAATTTTTGTCGTAGCAAAAGACTTGGGAAGGCATGACTAGGAATCTCTCAATGTCACTTGATATTGAGAAATTACAGTTGATGCCTTCTGAAGACTTGTGCCCTGGCAAGCATTTCTGGCGACGGTGTAAACTTTGGCATGACGGATATCTTGTCATCTATATTGGAGAAGAACGATCAGCATAAAGGCTGAGAGATTGAGCTCGATTAATTTGTCCACTAACTCGAGCAAAGTTTTTTGATAGGGTAATGAGCCTATTGTTGCGTAACATTTGATAGGCTTGGTAGAGTCGGTTTAGATCAAACATTATGCAACTTCTTGGTTATTAATTTATCAAATTTCTTGAAGCTTGGTTGAGCAAGATGCATTGAGAAATGATCAATAAAAGTGAGCTGTTCAACGGTTGGGACCACATATTGAGTGTGCATCAACACATTTTGACCTAAAAACATACACAACAACCCTACATGTGTCCTTTAAGGCTTTGAAGAAAGTGTTTTAAAGGGCTTCTAGAATGCCACAACTTTGAAGATGATGTTACTGATCGATCTCACAAAAGATCAGGAACTCTATACCAAATTCAAAGACGGCAACGACAAGCTTGAATACCAAATCAGCAAGCTGGAGGCAAACTTGAAAATTATCAAAATCACATACTAGAGCAAGCCTATGATCTTCTCCAAGATATGTTGAAAGCACGCTAAGGCTATAAAACACAATCAATTGTAATCATATTTCTAAGAAAGTAATGATACTCAATTTGCCTTTCAATCTCGTTTTTGGTTTCGATCAGGTCAACAACAGTGGACCTAATCGGAACCACAAACAAGAAGGCATGGGATGTAATTTAAAATTCAGAAATTGCTGCCTTCACTTAGATTTTTTACTTTAATTATAGTTACTGTTGGCGGAGGTTTTATGGACTTACTGTACATCATTTCAACCCTCGATGCCCGTAAGGCTATTTTCTTAGTCTTCTGCTATTTTCTATCTAGGTGATAATGCCAACCACACTACCTAGTTGTAGCTCCCTAGCAAAGTGACCATCTACACTATTTTTCTCTTAGAGAAACAACAAATAGATTTTTCATTGCCAGATACAATTTCATATTTGCACTTGATATAGATTTCTCATGTTTTAAGATAATTTCATCGGCCAGATTCGCTAGAAGTTACTTTCTACCCTATGTATCCTCGTCAATTTGCTCTTAGTTGATATAGTCTTTCATCAACCACCCATTTTCCCTCGAAGGCATTCTCCTACCGCACTTTCTAGCGTATAATCATCACCCCGAGCAACCCAACCATATAAATTTGGGCTAGGGAAATAACTATATTGGTTTTCCATTCTTGTTTGATTCATTGTTAGGCTATGAAGGCCTTCTCAGAGTCCAATGCACTCTAAAAGTTAGTCCAATTGCTATTGAATCTCTTTACAATAACACCAAAACTAGATCCCTTCAAAATGCTTGATACATTAACATGAGCAACAACCGACATTAAATCTTAATAGGGTATCAGAACCATATTCATGGTCCCTCAGCCTTATCAGTTTAGACCTACCAAACTTAATTGTAAAATTGTAGTTATCTTATTTGAATGATTTATGACTAATAGGTAAAAACTACATTCACAAAATCAGTATACTCTATGTGTGTTTCCATGATAACATTATCAGTAATACATACCTTCTACATATGAAGTGATTCCAAATGCATGCAACTTTTTCCTTCGAACCCATCTTTACTGCAACCTCTTATGATGGTCGGGCAAAAATTGATCAATTTTTAGTTTTTTATATCTACAAAGAAGAAAAAAATTGATGTCACAGAAAGAACATTATCCATCTGTTACAATAGATTTAGAGTCTGTTGTATCAAATATGGAGTCTGTTGCAGCATATATGGAGTCTGATACAATAGATGTGGAGTTTGTTGCAATAGATATGGAGTCTGTTGGAATACATCAAACCAGCCTTGTTGGTGGTTTGATTTGTTTCAACAATTGCTCCGTCTGCTGCAATATCAACAACAACATAAACTACAAAGAAATAATAAATTAAAACATCAACAACAAAGAAATAACAACATTTGTTCCAATACCATCAACAACATCATCAACAACAAAGACCAACATTCTTTGTTTCAATACCATCAACAACACCACACCATAAGTTTCAACAATGCCAACCCCACCAACAACATTAATAATAGTATAAACAATAAAGAAACAAACAAAATACATACAAAAAATGATACTACCAACACGGCTTTTAAACTTCTCCCAACAAATGACTTTTTTTTACATATTGTAATAAAAATTCTCGATTTATTTATTCAACACTTAAAAATTCCTTCAAATTTTTTAAATAAATATGATATGGATAAATGGTAATTAAATAAAAAATAGATGTAAATAACTTACAAAGAAGAAGATGAGAATGAAAGAGCAATAGTGAACCATACCTTAATATCAAAAGGGGATCAAAACAATAATTTTAGACGAGGAAAAATATGGATTGTGTACGTAGACGTGGGTTTTAATATTCATTAATTAATATAATTAATATTCATTAATAATTTGATGGGCGCGAGGAAGACTATTGGCATTGAAAAGACAAGATACAACTACTCAATGAACTCATTTTTGAGTTATCCAAGAAACTTTTCATTTTTTACCGCATTTTGTAGTACTTACTGCTTACTACTCACTTTATCTTCTCAGATAAAAGCTTGCTTTAAAATTGAAAGAAAAAAAAGATTTTCAAATAGATATGTTATCTGTTGCAACAGATAGCAATGTCTATTTAAAAATCCCAATATCACAATCATCTGTTACAACAGATATAAATATCTATTTAAAAATCCCAACAACTCACAGATGCAAATGTCCATTTGATAATTAAATTAGTTACATCATCTATTGCAACATATATCAATATCTGTTTAAATATCCCAACAGCTCAGTCATTTGTGACGACAGATGCAAATGTCCATTTGATAATTAAATCAGATATATCATTTGTTACAACAGATATCAATATCTGTTTTAAAATTTCCAACAGCTCAGTCATCTATCACAACAAATGCAAATGTCTATTTGATAATTAAATCAGATATGTCATCTGTTGCAACAGATATGAATATCTGTTAGAAATTTCCAACAACTCAATCGTTTGTTCCAACAGATTTTATTGCAATTGATTTAGGTGGAACTAGGGATGAATGAATGAGTTCATAGGGTCAACTACAACTTTAATTGAGTCTTTGCAATTGCATGGTATTGGAATTGTGTTCATCTCGACCCAAGTCATCGATCTATCACTCTGAGTTGAAATAAGTTCTCATTAACTTAATTTTAAGCTAGTACCTAAATTAATTTAGGTGGAACTAGGGATAAATGTGTTCTCATTAACTTAATGTTAAGATAAAACCTTAATTGATTTAGGTGGAACTAGGGATGAATGTGTTCTCATTTACTTAATGTTAAGATAAGACCTTAATTGATTTAGGTGGAACTAGGGAAGAATGAGTTCATAGGGTCAACAACAACTTTAATTAACTCTTTGCGTTTACATGATGTTGGTGTTGCGTTCATCCCGACCCAAGTTGTCGATCGATCACTCTGAGTTGAAATGAGTTATCATTAACTTAATGTTAAGATTAATAGTACCTAAATTAATTTTGGTGGAACTAGAGATGAATGAGCTCAAAAAGTCAACTACAAATTCAATTGAGTCATTGTAATTACATGGTGTTGGTATTACGTTCATCCCGACCCGAGTCGTCGATCGATCACTGTGAGTTGAAATGAGTTCATTAACTTAATGTTAAGATTAATAGTGCCTAAATTGATTTAGGTGGAACTAGGGATGAATGAGCTCATAGGTTTAACAAAAACTTCAATTGAGTCATTGTAATTGCATGGTGTTGGTATTGCGTTCATCCCGACTCGAGTTATCGATCGATCATTCTGAGTTGAAATAAGTTCTCATTAACTTAATGTTAAGATTAATAGTACCTAAATTTATTTAGGTGGAACTAAGGATGAATGAGCTCATAGGGTCAACAACAACTTCAATTGAGTCGTTGCAATTACATGGTATTGGTATTGCGTTCATCCCGACCCCAATCATTGATCGATCACTTTGAGTTGAAATGAGTCCTTATTAACTTAATTTTAAGATTAATAGTACCTAAATTGATTTAGGTGGAACTAGGGATTAATGAGTTCATAGGGTCAATAACAACTTTAATTGAGTCATTGCAATTGCATGGTGTTGGTTGTGCGTTCATCCCGACCCGAGTCGTTGATTGATCACTCTAAGTTGAAATGAGTTCTCATTAACTTAATGCTAATATTAATAGTACCTAAATTGATTTAGGTGGAACTAGGGATGAATGAGCTCATAAGGTCAACTGTAACTTTAATTGAGTCATTGCAATTGCATGGTGTTGGTATTGCGTTCATCCTAACCCAAGTCGTCGATCGATCACTCTGTGTTGAAATGATTTCTTATTAACTTATTGTTTAGATTAATAGTACCTAAATTTATTTAGGTGTAACTAGGGATGAATGAGCTTATAGGGTCAACGTCAATTTCAATTGAGTCATTGCAATTGCATGGTATTGGTATTGCATTCATCCTGACCTGAGTCATCGATTGATCACTCTGAATTGAAATGAGTTCTCATTAACTTAATCTTAAGATTAATAGTACCTAAATTGATTTAGGTGGAGCTAGGGATGAATGATCTCATAGGGTCAACTACAACTTCAATTGAGTCATTACAATTGTATGGTGTTGGTATTAAGTTTATCCTGACCCGAGTCATCGATCGATCACTCTGAGTTGAAATGAGTTCTCATTAACTTAATATTTTATAAACTATATCTTTTGAAATTTTAAAAATTTAATTAAGATCAATTCGGACCAAATTAACAATTTTAAAACTTGTGGATTGTTTTCTAAAATTACAAATCAACACATATAAATCATCTATTTGCGGGAAAAACTTTACCTCATTTCAAATCTCAAGTTCTCGTTCTTCTCTCTCTCTCTCTCTCTCTCTCTCTCTCTCTCTCAACTATACAGATAACAACTACTCAACATATTGCTCAACCCTTTAAAACAGATCGATTTTCTTTTCATTTTCGACCACATAGTAGTTATTTTCGACTTCATTCTCGCTTGTATCTATTATTTTCTCTGTCTTCGGAGATAACATAGTTTGAGAAGAGTTCTACATTTGTTCTTTATTTTAAAAAGAAGAGTTCTACATTTGTTCTTTATTTTAAAAATAAGGGCTTTTTAGTTAATGATATAAAAAAAACTTTTAGTTGTATTATCTTCGACAATGGGTTAACAATTTTGTGTTTTGATGCTAAAAAAGTAGGAAGCACCCGAGAAAACCCTAATTTTTGTCTCAGTATTTTATTGACTGTCGTGGTATTGTTGGATGGTGTTTGTGGTATTGTTAGTGGATGTTGTTGTTGGTGTTGGTATTTGTGTTTTGGGTGGTGGTGTCGGTGGTTTTGGTAGTGGTATTGGTGGCACTGGTAGTGGTCTTGGTGGCATTGATTGTGGTGTTGGTGGTCCATCTGTTGCAACAGGTGGAAGATCTATTGGGAGATATTAAATAGGTCTTCAAATAGATTCCCCATCTGTTCCAACAGATGGGTTATCCGTTGGAGATTTTTTTGTAATGTGGCGTAGAATAATTTATTAAAATTTCTCTTACCTTTTTTTAAAAAATTATGCAGACATCAAATGCAATGTATTTTTTTTTATTATTTGTAGTTTAAAGATGTCTCACAAAAGAAAAGAAATTGAAAGTGGATCAACTTCTGACCACCCAACAAAAATGGCTAGAGTACAGAGAGGTTCGGAGGAACTTCCTGAACAATCTCAGTCATGGAAAAATAAAGCTTAGAAAAGTGATAACTCCTTTTCACCAATGGGGCATGAATTAATATCTAAATCCCAGCATTATCCTGTATAAATCATTAGTATCGACAGGTTTTGAGTTGCGATGCTGATGGATTGCCCTAACAAAGTAACTATTGATCTTGTACTTAAATGTCAGTTGGGAAAACATTTTGATGAATTCAGGAGTATTATGAAGAATGAAAACATAGACGGACTTTTTAACAAGAGCTATTTTGCATACTTTCTTGAGCTGCCTGAGGACTGTATTCTCCATTTCCCAATGAGCATAGTATATGGTCTTCTCAAGTGTAGGATCAAGTACAGAGGGGTTGATAAAGATCCAAAGGAGGGTTAAAAAAAGATGGATGAAATCTGGATCAACTACTGTGGCATGTCAGTTTGTTTTGGGTTGAAAGAGTTTGTCATAGTGACAGGCTTGAGATGCGATCATCCAGAAGAACTTCTCATCAAGGAAACACCCCACAATGGGTCCAAAAAACGCAAGGGAAAAAATTTGGTTTGTTGGGTATTGTTGGATGTAGCAGCTACAAAGCAGAGGATTTGATGGCATATCCCGAGGATAAAGACATACCAAAGCACCACATCGAGAAATTATGCTTAGTTAGGTTTGTCCATTCCGTTTTATTGGCAAGAGATGCCAGGAAAGTCATAGAAGATGATTTGTTGGCGCTTGCTGATTATTTCGAGAAATTCAACAATTATCCGTGAGGATATGACAAATGCTACTTGACTGTCCAATATTTACTGAAAAAGCTATCCATAGGGACGATCACATTATACGGCTTTCCTTGGGCTTTTATGGTAGAATTGATCACTATTTTTATTCATCCATTAATTTATATTGAATATAGTTATATTATGACTTTTTTTTTGTTTGCTTCCTATTTACATTTTTTAGGCTTGGGCATGTGAAGCCATTCCTCCCTTCCGAAAGTAGTTCAAGGATTACCTGAATAAGGTTTCTAATCCAAGGATTCTTAGGTGGTTGACGGCTGTATAGGGCAGCAAAAAAATATTAAGGAGTAGGAGGCTGATCTATTTAACTCTCCAGATGATGCAGTACGTCTTTTTTCAGCAAAAATAATTTGACTCAAAGAAAGATATTAAAATAGATATTCTATCTATTGCGACAGATGGGTCGTCTATTGCAATAGATTACCTATCAACTGCAATTGGTGCAATAGATGGGTAATCTGTTGCGATAGACGATCCATATTTTGTAATAATCAACCATCTGTTGCTTTGGTTCTCTGAACCTTACTTAACAGATTACCTATCTACTATAAATTTGACAACAGATGGATAATCTGATGCAACATATTATCAATCTGTTGCAGCATATAGATCAACTGTTGCGGTAGCTAAATCATCTATTACATAAGTTGGCTGTGTTAACATGTAACCCAACTGACTGTAAATTATTATTACATGATTTAAATGCCTCCTGTATTTTTTATAGGTTGTGAATCCTTGAATTGTGCCTACTATTGATAAGTAGGGGATTATTTCTTTTATTACTCTAGATCTTGTTGATACAAAAGAAAACCCAACGGTGGAGTTATGTAATACCCAGTATTTCCCTAGCTTAGATTAACTCTTAGTACATAAGTGATCCAATATAATTTTTCTCTAAATACTCAGTATTTTTTAGTTTAGAGCTAGCCATTGTGTAGGAAATTGAATTAGCTTTACAACGATATAAAATTTGCCTAAATCTGATAACCGGGTAAGAAGTTATGGCTGTCTTAAGTTTCAGTCATTAAACACCGTCATTCAGACCAGTTGCACGTCATGAAATATGCCAAAATGAAAATTTATAGTTTCTAGTGACGTACCACGATATCCTCGCATAACGCCATATCTTATTTTCACAATTGTTAATTTCCAGTAAAGCAACACGATTGTACCGCGTTGTGATAAGCTTCCAGGTCCCATCCAGTATTGCAACGCGATCCGACCGTATCACGCCACTAGCCACATTCCCAGTTGTCATTTTCCAATGGATTGGCGCGATAGTGGCGTGTCGCGACAGGGGTAATTTTGGAAATTTTTGATGGAAATCCAAAGTTTTGTTCAGGGTTAAATTAGTCTTTTCCCATGATTTTATTACGTAAAGATATGAGATTAAATCCCTAAAAATGTCTTAGGTCATTTATTATTCAATTTTTCCCCAAATCAAGAGCTTTCTCTCTACGATACAAAATCCTAACTTCAAGAAACCAAGAGCAATCTCAAGAATCTCACCAAGAACCTTCAAGGATTAATCCTCTCAGGTATGTTAGGTATTCATCTATGGGTCCCTTCCTTCAATAGAGTCCAAGAATCCATTTTTAAGACTTCAAAATTTATGATTTATGATTTTTATGCGTGGAATTGAATGTATTCATGTTCATGATAGTAATTGGGATCCAATTCACGTTTAATTATAAGTTCCTATGAAATTAAGATAGTTATGTGGTGAATTATATGAATTGCATGCTTAACCTTTGATACTGAAATTAAATGTTGTACTCATGCTTACATGTGTTGACCATTATCATGTAAATAATCCATGCTCCCCAACTGTTTGCTAAATTGCCTATGTGAATTAAATAGTGGAATCATGACATATTATTATGTGGTCCCAATCATGTACAAGCTTATGCCCTACAAGTGTTTGATGAAATGCTTATGTAATTTGACTAGTGAAAGCATGACAAGTTATTATGTGATCCCATTCATGCACAAGTTCATGTATATCAAGTGTTTGACAAAATGTCTAAATGAGTGCATTGTTAGCAAGCAAGTATTGTTATACCTTTATGATCATGTTATATCTTTATTTTATGCTATCGAGTCCTGAGGATATTTAATACCTAATAATTTAGCTGTGTACCTAGAGCTAGTGTCAGTTACAGAATAATAGCAGTTATGTCCCAATTAGTAGAATCCAGTCAGTTACAAAATTCAGGAAAAACTTAGAAAACTCAATATCAGTCCAGTCCAGTTCAGTATACTCTGTTCAATGTCTTTCAGTTGGGACTAGGATTTAGCATCGAGCGAGTGTAGGGATGACGACTTCCTTGTCAGAGAGGCAGAGTCGTTAGTAGCCTTCCCTGTACTCCAGAACTGCGTAGCCAGTGCAAGATGAGGAGTCACCCATCAGACTAGGCTTGACTACCTCCCAAGGGTGACCCGTTAGATTAGGCTTGGCTCCGCCTAGGTGTCACCTGTCAGTGAGGCTTGACATTTTGGTTTTCCAATGTTAGTACCCGTGGCACGGTATTATCACCTTTCATCTGGGGTTACCGGTTGGACCCCAATCAGTTCAGAGAGGGATATGTTGCTTAGATGATTACCTCTCACTGTCTCAGTTTAGAACTCAGTTCAGCTCTACAAAATTAGGACTGTCAGACACAGTCACTCAGTATAAGTAATTCAGTTAACAGTAACTTCAGATATTAGTTACTCAATTATCAGAACTCAGTAGTTAGCTTTAGAAAAGCTTAGTTACAGTATACACATATGCACTGTATTATATACTCAGTATTTACAGTTGTTTTAGTTATCCACGTACTATCATATTCAGTTACTCTATATCATTCATTCAGTTATTGTTCATGCATATGAACCTGTGCATTTTGCCTTACCTCATCTAGCATACCAGTACATTCCACGTACTTACCATAACTCTTTCTTTATGCCATGATGTCTCATATTATAGGTTCGGACGCTCAGGTTCCCGACCACCCTTAGACAAATTCAGTCAGCAGTCGTAGATTTAGTAGTGAGTCCTTATCTATTGAGGATATGCTTTTATTTTAGTATTTCAGTTTATCAGTAGTTCAGTAGTTGGGGGCTTATTCCATCAACTTCTCTTTTAAACAGTTCAGATTAAAGGCTTTCAGACTAGATTTTTAGATAGTATTCAATTTTATGAATTATTATTTCAGATGTTATATTTTATCAGTATTTTAGATTTTGAATTTTATGGATTTTCAGCCTAATTCCGCATTTATTTCAGTATTGTTATCCAGTAGTCATAGAAGATATCAATCATGGATTAGGTTGTGGTCTTTCGGGATCGTAAGCACTGTGTGATGACTAAGGGGTAGTCTCGGGTTGTTACCAAATTGGTATCAGAGCCTAAGGTTCAAAAGAGTCCTAGGGAGTTTGAAATCCACATCAAGTAGAGTCTTATGCCCCACTTATGGATAGGAGGCTATGAGATGTTTTTAGGAAAAGTTTCCCTTCTTTTAGTATTTATGTCATGCGAGTGAGCATGAGCTCAAGTTAAACTCTCAATCTAATTCATTTCTTCCTTCCATTTATAGAACATGACTCCCAAAAAGACTAACGAAAGAAGGACTAGAAATCAGTCAACACCTCAGCCCGTTCAGGCAGATCCCTTAGACGAGCATGTCTCCCATGCAGAATTTAGAGTTTCTTTCACTACCTTAGCTTATTCAGTAGTTTCTTAGATTAATTTACAGACTGTTGTCCTGTCTGGTCTTGGGTTTCATACTCAGCAGAGCAAGGGGAAGAAGCGTAGAAAGAAGGATAGAAAAAATAAGAGAGTCAAAACAAGTGGTTTTACGCCAAGATTAGAGGGTGGTAACCGTTTCTAGTTCTATAAAAAGTTCTCAGCCCCAAATCCTTCTGTAGATAGGGCTCTAGTGCCAAAGTTTAGAAATATCAATCGAGATAACACGTCAGACTCTAAGTATCAGGGTAGCATAAAAAGAGGTCGTACCCACCTACTTTGCCAGAAATATGGTAGAAATCATCAGGTGTGTGTAGGGCTGGTAGTGACGTATGTTATAGGTGTGGAAATCTAGGACATAAAAGCAAAAGTTGTCCTCAGTCAGGTTCACAGGGTCAGTACAGTCGTCTTAGTCCAGTCACCTGAACCAATAGGGTGCCATTTCTAGTGCTGCCAGTGGGCAACGGCCAAACAAGCTTTATTCACTTCAGTCCAGACAAGATCAGAAAGGTTCTCCTGATGTGGTCACTGGTACATTACAGATCTTCCATTTACATATTCATGCCTTATTAGATCTAGGGGCTTTTCTTTCTTTTGTAACTCCTTGCATAGCAGTCAACTTTAAGTCAAATTAAAAATCTTAACAGAACCTTTCTTAGTGCTTACCCCAATAGGTAAATCTATTCCAACCAGATGAGTATATAGAAATTGCTCAGTTATAGTATTTCAGGAAACCCCTTCAGTTAATTTTAGTAATAGAGTTGTTTTATTTCAGTTTCTTGACGAACCAATCATTGAATGAAGGGGTAGTACCTCAGTTTCAATTGATTTAAGTTTGAATCACTAGATTGAACTAATAGAAAAAGAAGTTAAGAATTCTAAGTTAGTCAATGTTGAGGTTGCTATATAATGATTGTTGGGGCAATAAAAAGCTAAGAATTATGTATCAAAAGGAAGTACTAGTAGTGGATCTTATATTATCAAGAGTAGTCCTTCAGAATGAGTTTAGTGTTTATGAGCATTGTTATATCTCAGACTCTAGAGTAAAGTGGTTACAGTTTGATTTAGAATTTATTAAGGGGTTCGCAGACTTAGAATAACAGCTTTAAGCCAAGGGGGAGATGGTAGCACAAGTAACCAAGTCAAACTTTTAGATCTTAATAGTAATATTAGTATGTGTAGAAAAACGATGGGAATGGTTGATGCCCAACCCATCCTTACCTCAGTGCAAAGTTTTGCATTTTAGCTATCACGATATCTACTCATGCTTTACATGTCGCTCTATGATCATAGTTTCTATTTGTGTAAATTATCAAAAAATATGTACGTTTACAGTTTTTAGAATAAGGAGTTCTAGTTTCCTCAGTTTTATGAACCATGTTCCATAAATACAGAAACTTCAAACTCAGGTCATGTAGCTCATGACTCATTCCTTACAGTGTGCTTAGTTTCCATGACTTATGCTATACTCCTAATGATTAGTTAAATTCAGATTTATGTCATGTATATCCTCCGGTTAGATCTCTTGATAAAGTCCAGGATGTTGATGTTCTATTCCTCAGGCCTTAGTTAAGTGTCAAGTTTAGTATAATGTCCATTCATGCTTCAGGTCCCCATGTTTTAACCTATAGTGAACTCTCCTTATGAAATGATGTAGTGACAAGAAGTTTCTTAAAAGGGAGAGAGTAAATTTTCATGTTAAGAAAAGATTGTTGCATGCTAATTTTACACGAGGCTGTAGTTATAAAGATAGGCTTGAATGTCATGTTGATGTGTAAGTGGCTAAATGCATTTCGGAGATTTGAGTAGGCTTGAACATAGTGGGAGAATTCAGTCCAGCTCAGACCTCAGTAGGTAGAGTTATTAGTTCCCATATTATAGAATTTTTTCCATGCTGTGATTTCTTATTCAGATGTATTATTTAGACTATGCCAAGATCTCCTTGCTCCCTAATCTCAGTAGAATTTTATAGAAAGGGTGTCAAGAGATGCTTCAATTGAGTATTTTTAGTATGAGTTAGCCTGTAAAGCCAGAAATTTAGTTTAGCAGTTAGGCGGACAAGTTCGTATATTTTCCCTATCTTTCTACCCAGTCGTACTATCCGAAGTTTTGTGAATATGACTGTTCCAAGATAGAGCATCCTAGTAGTTACAAGTTCATCCCAGTTCATGTATCATGTCTCAGTTTTAGATCTCAGATATTTAGTTACGATTTAGTTCGTAGGTGCCCCGTGCATCGTCTCAGTTTTCCTTAGTATCTTAGCCAAGTCAGCATTCTTCGGGGAACATAATGTCCCAAGAGGGAGATGCACTATAACCCCTAAGCTTTCATGTCCGAAACCTTTCATTCTCTCTTTACGTAATAAGATCCAGTTTGAAGTAACGGGTACTCATAAGTTGACTCTCTTTCATTCCAATTCTCAGACGTATGACATGTATTCAATAAATTAGTTCAGTTCATGATATTTAGTTCATGTATCATGTTTTAGACTCAGTTCATGATATTCCCGTTCATGCATGTTCAGTAAATGATCTCAGGTTCATTAATATTCTCAGCTTAAGGTGGCTGTCTTCTTTAGTTTTACTCGGTTCCATGTCCAGTTTTAGTTTTAAACTTGGTATGCCTAACCATTGCATAGCCAGTCATGCATTCATGAATCAGTTTAGTCATGTACTTATGCATCAGATATGCATATTCAGTATGAAAATTTAGCTTGTCTGTAGTTCAGTCCTATATTCCTGCATTATATATGCATGTTCAGTGTGTAAACTCAGTATATCAGTGTTTCTCAGCTTAATCTGTCTTATTCGAGGATGAATGTTACCAAGGGGGAGATATTGTAATACCCCATATTTCCTTAGCCTAGATTAACTCTTAGTACATGAGTGATCCAATATAATTTTTTTCTAAATATTTAGTATTTTTCAGTTTAGAGCCTTCTATTGTGTAGGAAAATGAATTAGCTTTCCAACGATATAAAATTCGCCTAAATCCAATAACCGGGTAAGAAGTTATGGCTGTCTTAAGTTTCAGTCGTTAAACACCATAATTTAGGCTAGTAGTGTGTTGTGGAGTATGTCAAAATGGCAATTGTCAGTTTCCAGTGAGGTACCGCGATATCGGCGCATCGCGTCGCGTCACAATTTATTTTCATAATTGTCAATTTCTAGTAAAGCAAAGCGATTATACCGCGTCGCGCCAAACTTCCAAGTCCCATCCAGTATTGTAATGCGATTCCACCGCGTCGCTCCCCAACCACATTCCCAGTTTTAATTTTCCAGTGGCTTGGCATGATAGTGGAGCGTCGCGCCAGGGGATAATTTCAGAAATTTTGACGAAAATCCAAAATTTTGTCCAGGGTTAAATTAGTCTTTTCCTATGATTTTATTAGTTCAGATATGGGATTAAAGCCCTAAAAATGTTTTAGGTCATTCATTATTCAATTTTCCCCAAAATCAAGATCTTTCTCTCTACAATACAAAATCCTAACTGCAAGAAACCAAGAGCAATCTCAAGAATCTCACCAAGAACCTTTAAGGATTAATCCTCTCAGGTATGCTAGGTGTTCATCTATGGGTCCCTCTCTCCATAGAATCCAAGAATCCATTTTTAAAACTTCACGATTTATGATTTATGATTTCCATGCTTGGAATTGAATGTATTCATGTTCATGATAGTAATTGGGATCCAATTCATGTTTAATTATAAGTTCCTATGAAATTAAGATAGTTATGTGGTGAATTATATGAATTGCATGCTTAACCTTTGATACTGAAATTAAATGTTGTACTCATGCTTACATGTGTTGACCATTATCATGTAAATAATCCATGCTCCCCAACTGTTTGCTAAATTGCCTATGTGAAGTAAATAGTGGAATCATGACATATTATGTGGTCCCAATCATGTACAAGCTTATGCCCTACAAGTGTTTGATCAAATGCTTATGTAATTTGACTAATGAAAGCATGACAAGTTATTATGTGATCCCATTCATGCACAAGTTCATGTATATCAAGTGTTTGACAAAATATCTAAATGAGTGCATTGTTAGCAAGCAAGTATTGTTATACCTTTATGATCATGTTATGTCTTTCTTTTATGCTATCGAGTCCTGAGGGTATTAATACCTGATAATTTAGCTGTGTACCTAGAGCCAGTGTCAGTTATAGAATAGTATCAGTCATGTCCCAATTAGTAGAATCCAGTCAGTTATAGAACTTAGGAAAAACTTAGAAACCTCAGTATTAGTCTAGTCCAGTTTAGTATACTTTGTTCAGTGTCTTTCAGTTGGGAGTAGGATTTAGCACCGAGAGAGAGATGGGAGGACGGCTTCCCTGTCAGTGAGGCAGATTTGTTAGTAGCAGTCTCTGTACTCCAGAACTGTGTAGCCAGCACAGGATAAGGAGTCACCCATTAGACTAGGCTTGACTACCTCACAGGGGTCACCTGTTAGATTAGGCTTGGCTCCGCCCAGGTGTCGCCCGTCAGTGAGGCTTGGCATCCTAGTTTTCCAGTGTTAGTACCTATGGAATGGTCTTAGCACCCTTCCAGCTGGGGTTACAAGTTGGACCTCAACCAGTTCAGAGAGGGGCATGTCGGTTAGATGATTACCTTCCACAGTCTCAGTTTAGAACTCAGTTCAGCTCTACAAAATTAGGATTGTCAGACACAGTCACTCAGTATAAGTAATTCAGTCAACAGTAACTTTAGATATTAGTTACTCAATTATCAGAACTCAGTAGTTAGCTTTAGAAAATCTTAGTTACAGTAAACACATATGCAGTATTACATACTCAGTATTTACAATAGTTTCAGTTGTCCATGTACTCTTATATTTAGTTACTTTATATCATTCATTCAGTTATTATTCATGCATATGAACCCGTGCATTTAGCCTTACGTTATCTAGCATACCATTACATTCCACGTACTGACCGCATACTCTTTCTTTGCGCTATGATGTCTCATATTATAGGTTCGGATGCTCAGGTTCCCCACTGTGCTTAGACAGATCCAGTTAGTAGTCACAGATTTAGTAATGAGTCCTCATCTATTGAGGATATGCTTTTATTTCAATATTTTAGTTTATCAGTAGTTCAGTAGTTGGGGTTAGTTGAGGGCTTGTCCCATCAACTCCATTTTTAGATAGTTCAGATTCAAGGCTTTCAGACTAGATTTCTAGATAGTATTCTGTTTTACGGATTGTTATTTTAGATGTATATTTTATCAGTATTTTAGATTTTGAACCTTATGGAATTTTAGCCTAATTCCACATTTATTTCAGTATTATTATCCAGTTCTCACAGCAAATATTAGTCATGGGTTAGCTCGTGGTCCTTCGGGATTGTAATCACCGTGCGACGACCATGGGGTAGTCTCGGGTTGTTACAAGTTAATAAAGAAGAAATTGGCTTGAGAAACATCCATAAGAAGAGCATTTAGGTAAGGTCACCCTAATGTTGAAGCTCTTCATGACTAACCTCAAACTGCAACAGATCCGGGTGCTTCTTCTTGAGGTGTTGCTGGTGGAGTTTTTGATGATGGTGGCAACCAGCCTGATGCTGCTGCTGCCAGTAGTGATTATGAGCATGTTGGTGCTTAGAAAAAAATAAATACATTTGAAAATACCCCTTGCACAGTTCCCTCTTACCCTTACACCGATCCTTTCTACCCTTATAGTGGTCCCTTTTACCCCTTTTCACCCTCATATTCTCATTTCAAATGTAAAGTGTGTAAGGACAGAGAGGATAAAGTCTTTGAAAATCTAGAGGCTATTGCTGAAGCTGCCGAGGAGTTGAAATCTTGGAGGGGTATCATACCCTCCAATAAGGTGATAGAGCCATACACTTCTACAATGGTGGTTAGGAGGAAGAGAAGAAACATTAGACAAATTCTCTTTATTGTGAAAACAAAAAAATTGCAACTCCTCCAGCTCCAAGAGTTTTTGAAGTTCATGGGCCGCTGAAGAAGGTGGACATATGCGCGACACTTAGCAACGAAAAGAAGAAGGAACTGCAAGAAATCATGAATGACAAGACGGAGGTTCAAGAAGAATACACCATGGATTTATTTGCCGCCATAGACTTCACGAATATGACAAATATACATGAGTGGTATGAGGACAATATAAGTTTACTTTTTCTAACCTAGCCTTCGAATTTACTCCATGAAGAAGAATATATGCAGTAGATGTGTAATTTATTGAAACATCTTGGTATTCTGTTGCAATATAAGACACATCTGTCGCATAAGTTGTGTTAGCTGGGTAATCTGTGAACTGATTTAGAGAACCCTCTGCAATAGATTCTTTCCACTGTGTTTTTCTTCTTTACAATTACTAACCTATTTAAAAATTATCTTCTTATACCACAATATGTTGTTGAAATTCTCTGCCTCATGAGGGGCAGAAAATTAGTGTACCTGAATGCTTATGATGCTGCCGATAGGATAATGGACCTCAACTTCTACAACAATTTCAAGGATAGGTACGATGATCTCCATAAGCTAGCTGGTCATGATGACCGAAGTTTTGATAAGTTAATTTCTACGTTCCAATGGGATGAAGACATGATTAACTATGTTATAGGAAAGAGGCCATATCCACTCGGAAAGAGCTTCCCCAAGGCAAAGAGAATCCTTACAGTCATGAACATGGAAGTCAAATATTTTATCGCTGTTGAGATACTACTCTACGAGGGAAATATTAGGTTTATGGTAGAACTTACCTGTCTTTAATGGGGATATGTTTTTAACCCACTTACAACCACTCTTGAAATTGTTGCCCAAGTTGTTGATGCAGAGTAAGCTGATAGATCATTTGCTGGCAGAAGTCTTGACGAAGGACTCATGGGATTTTGAAGGTTGAAATAATAACATCTAGCTCCCAAAAAATAAAATCGGTGTAGCGTGCGGGCCATACTCACTTACATTCATCGAGTGTTTACTGACCAGTACAAAAATGACCGGTATATGCGACACCATTGTAGGAAAGATCAAAGAGGTTTGGGCTTATGGAGTACTAACTAAATGATTAAAGCCTATGTATAAATAAGAATATGTACAAAGACAGAGATGAACACGATAACAATTTTTTATTTCAATCCACTTTACTTTATATGTTGTGGAAATAATTTTTATGTCTAGCAAAAGTTGAATTTTTTATAATGCAACAGATTGTATATTTGTTGTAATAGATATAGTTCCTATTGTGACAGATTGATTATATGTTGGAATAGCTTGATCATCTATTGCATTATGTAGATGTTCCCAGTCTGTGTGTCGCAACAGATATACAATCTATTGCAACATATAATATATCTGTTGCAACTGATAGGTAATCTTTTGGATCAAATAAAAAAAGTAGGAAGACATATTATATAATTTCCAGCAGAAGACCTACATGTTGCAACATGTGTCTAAATCTGTTTAATAAGATATATCGTTAGTTGCACCAACTGTATTATCTATTGCGATCCATTTCAATTAACATATCCAAAACTAAGATTAAATTGTTCATAGACAGCATAAAATAACTCAATAAATAAATGAAATGTAAAAAAATCATTATGGGTACAAATGATCTACTCTACAAATAAATTAACAAGTTAAACCAAGAAAGATAGGTTATTATATTGACGGGCTCAAGCTATAAATATCTACTCAATATGGACAAGTTTTTCTTCATCCTGTGTTATGGAATTCAGCTTTGGTCACCATGGATCTTTAATGTCGGTTACGTACGACTTCTGAGCTTTCGCTTCTTTGTATTTCCATAAAAGAGCAGCATATCTTTTGCGGAGTAATCTGGCATCAAGTCCATCATTAGGTACTTGTAATCCATAGCTCAAATACTCGGTGTAGGTGGCAACAAAAAGTCCGCAATCCCTGCGTTTTAAAAAAAATAGATAATCCATATCTTGCAGTTCATTTGTGAAATTTGTGAAATAAAACTAAATCATGACACTTAAACTTACAGGCTACCATTGGTTTGTTGAGTAATTTCTTCAACATATTGTACATCAAATGGATTACCGATTTTATCCCGGTATGCTTCAATCGTCGATCAATCAGTACGAATATTTTGGTCCAAAAAGCTACTCATATCAAGGTATGTAGGAAATATTTTGGCCAACTTTTGTATCTCAGACGATGGCCCGGAACATCTCTTTCGCGACATGGAGTCATAAACTCGGATACGCCTCTCTTTTAAAACGACGACAGACAATACCCATTGGAATTCGTCACCATAATTGATTGGGATGTACACTTCATCGACCAAATACCAAGGTAAGCCAGCTGGAATGCTAAAACCTTTGATGATGTTGATTAAGCATTCCTTATTTTGAGAAACTTTTGGCTATTGTTGACAATACCTATCGTAGGCATTATTGATGTAAACTTTGTACAAATAATTACCTGTCGTGTATCTGTGTTGTTCTTGTGTTTGGAACTTGGCCTTCTTTCGGAAGTAGTAAAAATGACATCGATATGCTGCAAATATTATCAAATATTTCAGATTATGTGATGAAAAAATTAATACACAGATGTAATTAAATAAAGTATTAATTAGTAGTAATATGTATGACATTTAAACCTCATCATTCCAACAAGTTTGGGGCTGTGACATCAAATAGAACTAATTCTTCATTTCGGGATGTGCAACAACAAAGTCGAACATATCAAAACCAAGACTCTATTCATTCACTTTGTAGTGTTCATCATTTTGTTTTATGCATGATGATTTATATGTGTTAATGTCATGTTCTTACAATAAGAATTGTATAAACCAATATATTTAAAATTGATTTATGTACTTGTCGACATGATGCTTTAATAGCCCATCGGTAATCCATTCTGAATAGTCGTTGATCAACTGTGTTAGTTTTTTTGAATCCTCATCCGAGATGTTGAACCCTTGAAATGGGTAATTTTTTCGTTCTCCCGAACTGACAGACTCCATTTTTTCTTCTTCTTTGGAAGCAATTAATGGATTATCAACTGTGATAGTATGCTCTTCAGCAGTAGCTTCTACTGTGACATCCACTAGGAAATCCAAAATTTTCAATGCTAATTACAGATATACAATAGATTGTCCATCTGTTGCAACAGATGAGTCTTATGTTGCAATAAATGGATCATCTATTGGGATAAATTCGAACAGGTAAATTAAAGAAGTACAATAATTTCAAATAGATGACCCTTCTGTTTCAACATAATACTCATCCTTTGTAATAGATAACGCATCTGATGCAATAAGTTAGAAAACAGTTGCAACAGATGTATATATCTATTTGATAATTTTTAGCAGATGTATCATCTGTTAAAACAAATATGTGCCTGTTTGTTTGTTGGAACAGATGATGTACATTCACCTTCTTCAGCTTATGCTGTTCTCCTGTGGCCCTTGCATACTGAACAATGGTGCAAGACAAAGATAGAGGCGTTGCAATTTTGCTTTTTTCAATGCTTGATGATGCCTTGGAAATATCTTTCCTTCTCCTCTTAACCACCTTGATCTCTAGTGGAGTGTATGGATATGAAATCCTCTTTGATGGAATGACACCTCTCTTAGATATTATTTCCTTTACAGAAGCAATTAGTGCATTAATAGCATTAATCACTCCATTATATTTCACCTTGTAGTCTTAACATTTGCATGTAAAACATTTGCTAGATATGGCAAAATCTGGAGAAAAATATGTACAACCAGTAAGATCATAATCATAATGGTTTGTTATTTCTAAAACTGCAAGAGGAACATCATTAGCCTCAACAGCAGCACCACTACCACTACTACTACCATCATCAACAACAATAAGCCCACCCTCCAAAATTATCTTTCTTGTGATGGCTGTTGCTCCAAACAATTCTATTTTTATTCCATCAACGATCTTACGGCCCGATAAAGTTTGCACAGACCGTAAGGTAAGAAAAAATGATATCTTCAACTCTCGGTTGGTCGAAACAAGCCACAGAAGGACAATCTAAAATAAATCAGTACATATATTAGAATGATGATGAAATCATTTAAAATAATCATTAATTAAAACAAAAACGTGATTATAATAGGACTTACTGATTCCTTCGGGGGATTGAAAAGATTAAGAAATTTTGCATTTTTATCAGTTTTGGCCAACAACCATCTCAGGATTCTTGGATAGAAAACTTCTTCCTAGTAGTTCACTTGTTTCTCAAATAAGGAATGGCTTCAAATGCTCAAGCCTATAGCATAACACCAATAAATCAAAAGCATTATTAAATTAAAAAAATGAATCATATCATGATAAAAGAAATATTTACCATGAAAGCCATATAAGTTGACTATCTTTGGAATTAACGGAGTCAACAAATATTTGACAGTCATTTTAAAGCTTTGATAACCCTAGGAATAGCTGTTAAATGCCTCAAGATCCTCTGAGAGATTTATTAAAATAAGGCTTATGTTGTTGTTAACATATCTCGCCTAAACACTATTATTTACAAACCAAACCAAGCACAATGATTGCTTGTGTTTCTTTGAGTGTCCTTTACCTTTCAACGTTTCTATTAAATTTTTGTTTTTAAAGCTTGGACCAATAATGGACACCAGGTCATCATGATCACTCGACTTGCCTTTGCCTTTTTTGGGTGTGCGGGGTGCTTTTTTGGGTCAGAGTAGGTATAACTTGAGAAGAAGAAGGAGGATAACATTTTAGTCCAGTAACTATAGCAAATTCCTTCCAACCAAAACAAACAAGCATGCTATAGTAATTTATCCATACCTCATCTATCTTATCTTTGTTTCCATACATAAACCTACGCTTGAGAAGATCCTATACAATTTTTATTTGGAAACGAGCATTATTGTCCTCCAAAAAATCAAGATATTTCCCAAAGCAGCTTTCCCGGAAATAAGCATCCAATTTTTGTTCTTGAAGTATTTTTCTAAAGGCGTCGAAAGATTTTCCCATGGCTGACGTAACCACGAAATCACCCGTTAAATCTGTGTCACCGTCGCACTGCATTCTCACAGGATAACGACCAATGCTGAAGGTTTTGACCACCAACTCTTTGGTGAAAGGGCTATTAGCATTTGGATCATCTCTTTTGAAACATTACTCCTCCCCGTGTTCATTATCTTCTGCTCCTGATTGAGATAAATCTTGTAAAGTAAGCTCATAGAGTGGTGGGTGTAGCCGAGCTGTTGCACTTGTTCCTTTACTTAGACTTGGTTCAATTTCTTTTTTTTTGGGAGCCATATTGTAATGACCTGAGACTATCTCCTAGTTATTACAAGGTGCTTACGGTCCTGATGGATCACAAGCTAACCCATGAGCTGGTACCTGCTGTGAGCACTAAATAATATAATCATGAATGTGGAATAATAATTGAAATGCCATAAGTTTTTAATAATGAAATAACCACTGAATTATGAATCCAATAAAATACTGAAATCTGAATAACTAACTGTAGTGTCTGAAAAGCTTCTAAACTGAATATTGTTAGTTGATGGGACAGGCTCCCAACTAACTCTACTAACAACTGAGATAAAGAAATGAAGTAATGTAATTTATCCTCAAATGATAAGGACTCACCACTGCTACTATACTGCTGATAATCTGAGAATCTAGGTGCGATCCAAGAACTGAACGTCAGCACCTATGATATGAGACATCATAGCGTAAATGAAAGGTATACGATCAGTACTTTAAATGTACTGGTATACTAAATGAGGTAGGCTAATATGCAAAGTTTCATGAATAAGAGTAATAAACTATCTGATTATACATGTAAAGCATGGAACGCTGAGTATAGGACGTGAAATCTATAGATACTGGAGATATGTAAAGCATATAAATACTGCATATGCATGAGAGTCTATAAATACTATAAATACATGAAAAGATGTAGGCACTAAGGATGTATGACCAAGCATATAACATGAACTAGTAAAATCTGTAGATTGAAATACTGAAATAACTGGTATCTGAATGCTTTGGTCAAACAAAACTAAACTGAATAACTGACTAGAACTGTAACTGAGACTGAACTTGAGACTATGCAAGGTATCATCTAACCGACATGCGCCAATCTGAGCTAATCGGGGTCCAACCTGTAACCCCAGTTGGATGGGTGTTAATACCATGCCACGGGTACTTACATTAGCTGTGTGGATCCACTAAACTGATATAATGTCCAAAGGACTAAGGGTGATAAGCCTGAACTGATGGGTGATCCCTGCAAGATAGTTAAGCCTAATCTAACGGGTGACTACTTATATCCTACGCTGGCTACATAGTTCTGGAGTATAGGGAATGCTACTAATGACCTTGCCTATCTGACGGGTAAGCCTCCATCCCTACACTCGCTCGATGCTAAATCCTACTCCCAACTGAAAGACACTGAGATACTAGACTGTGCTGAGTTGAATGATTGATAGCTGATTATTTTGATACTGCTCATAATATAATCTGAAGACTATTCTGTAATTTACTGAGACTAGACTAAATAAACAGCTATGGTTTTCGGGTATTCAATACCCCCAGGACTCAAAATGATAATACTGAAAAGACACTAAAGCTTGAAGACCAAAACATGAAAGCTCTTATTAAAAAAAGCACTCTTGTAGGCATTTTATCAAACACTTGTAGTTCATGATTTAAAGCAATCTTAGTAATGTCCTAAAACATATAGAAATAGCATGAATCTGACATAATAGAGCTAAATCATTGTTTTGTTCAATAAATAATATATTAAAACATGGGGAATTGAATAATAACAATAATTTCATGATAACATGGTATAAAATCAATAGTACATGGAGATTCATGGATGAAATCATAATTTAAATCAAATAAACTTGAAAAGATGATAGATTTGTAATTAAAATGGATACTTGGACTACATGGATGAAAGGGATCCATGGATGAACATCTAACATACCTGAGATAATAAATTTCTTGAAGTTCTTGGTGAATTCTTGAGGATTGACCTTGAATTTGAAAGCTAGGGTTTTTGTTCTTGAAAAGGGGATCTTTGATTGTGAGCGGAATTGAAATAATAATGACTACTTGGGGTGTTTAGGGGTTAAAATATCCTGTTTAAGGTTAATTAGGGCCGTTGAAAAAGAACCAAATACCCCTGAACGAATTTAAAAACGAAAGCTAAAAACTGAAGATCCCGATTTTCGGCCTTGGAGCGATGCACCACTATCGTGCCAAGCCACTAAAAAAGGGATAATTGGGACCTGGACAAACACCGCAACGTAGAACTATCATGGTAAATCTTTGAATGCTAATTTGACCACCTTTGCGACCCGGCAACATCGCGGAGGCCCACTGGAAAATGCCAAACGGGAAATTGGCCTTCTCCGCAATGCGCCATAATCACGAAGTCACAATATAAATTGAAAATTGTCATTTGGCTTACCTACGCGATGCGCTAAGGGTTAAAATAACGGTGTTTAATGACTAAAACTTTAAATCGCCATATCTTCTTACCCAGTTATCAGATTTAGGCGAATTTTATATCGTTGGAAAGCTAATTGAATTTTCTATGCAATGGAAGGATATAAAATGAATAATAATAAGTGTTTCAAAAATTTCATATACGAATACTCACGTATTGGGACTTAGATTATCCTAGAAAAATACGGGGTGTTATACATATTAGTTTTAATTAATAGAAATACAAAGGAGAATATAATTGATTAATGCATCATTAAACAAGAATGACAGTAAATCTAACATACACAATGGTAAAATAACAGTTCCAATATACCACACATCTGTTGCACCAGGTATGCTATCTGTTGCAATACATAACCAACCTGTTGGAATGGATGAGTAATCCGTTGGAAAAAATAAAAACAGATTACTAATTTGTTGCACCAAGTATTTTATCTGATGAAAGATATAACCAACCATTGCAATAGATGAGTAAACCATTGGAAACTATGAAAATAGATCACTAATTTGTTGCACCAGGTAGTTTATCTGTTGCAACATATAACTAACCTGTTGCAACGGATGAGTAATCTATTGGAAATAGTAAAAATAGATCAGTCATCTGTTACACCAGAAAGGTTATATATTGCAACATATAACCAATCTGTTGCTAGGATGAGTAATCCGTTGGAAACCATAAAACAAATCACAAATCTATTGCACCAGGAAGGTTATCTATTATAACATATAACAAACCTGTTGTAATGGATGCATAATCCATTGGAAATAATTAAACAAATTACTCATCTGTTGCATCAGGAAGGTTATCTATTGTAAAATATAACAAACCTATTGCAAAGAAGAGTAATCCTTTGGAAACAGTAAAAATAGATCACTAATCTGTTTCACTAGGTAGTTTATCTGACGCAACATATAAAAAACCATTACAGCAGATGAGTAAACCATTAGAAACCATAAAAACAGATTACTAATCTGTTGCACTAGGTAGTTTATCTGTTACAACATATAATTAACCTATTGCAACGGATAAGTAACCTGTTGGAAACAGTAAAAATAAATCACTCATCTGTTACACCAGGAAGGTTATCTGTTATAACATATAACCAACCTGTTGTAAGGACGAGTAATCCTTTGGAAATAGTAAAAATAGATCACTAATCTGTTGCACCAGGTAATTATCTGTTGCAACATATAACCAACCTATTACAATGGATGAGTAATCCATTGAAAACCATAAAACAGATCAGGAATCTGTTGCACCAAGAAGGTTATCTATTGCAATATATAACAAACCTGTTGTAATGGATGAGTAATTTGTTGGAAATAATAAAATAGATCACTGATCTATTGAAACATATCACACATCTGTTGGAAAATAAGTTATCTGTTGGATCAATATTGTTTAGATTTCTTCCAAACAGAAGAGTTGTCTGTCATAGCAGATGAATAATCTGTTAGATTGTTAATCTGTTGCATAAGATATTTTTATTTGTTGCATCAGATTTTTCATTTGTCGCATCAGATGTTTTATCTGTTGCATCAGATATTTCATCTGTTGCATCAGATGTTTTATCTGTACAACACCATTTTTACCAAGACAAATAATAAATCAATCCAGCAACACCAACACATCACACACACACATACTAAGAACATCAAATGTGATAAAAAATCACCAACAAATTCGAATCAACAGTTCGACAACAAGAAGAAGAAATGCCAGAAATTAGGATTTTATTCAGTCCACATTTCAAATTTAATCTAGAAATATTGAAATTATTAACCAATACTAGAAGAGTAGTTGGCTCAAGTTCCTTTGTTTCTTCATAATTTTAACCTGTGAAAAAGGAAATGGAATGACGAAGAACTAGAAGTTGTTGTCGCCGGAGAAGTCTTCACGTCGATTGACGATTGAAAGTCGAAAGGGAACTCGCCTGAATATTTGTCCGCCGGAGGTTGAAGTCGCCGAGGATTAAAGGGAGAAATTTGTAGAACTGTTGATTGGGAGAGAGTTGAGAGAAGCTGTCGAGAGAGAGAGAAGAGAGACAATTGATTGGTCAATGTCACCAATCCTTCATTCAAGATTTAAAAGATACCTTTCCTTCCATTTTCTCTAGTTACTAAAGGAACCATGTTTGGTTTGATTGTTTCTTAAAATGTATGGTACTGTACATTCAAGATTTAAAAGATACCTTTCCTTCCGTTTCAAACTTTTGCTTATCCCACCTCCTACCTCGGCCCAACCCCACCCCCCGACAAAACCCCCGCCTTGATTTATTTTTTTGAAAAAATTAAAATCTTTTTTCTTACCTAGCCCTCCCCCACAAATTTTCTTTTTATTTTTAAAATTTATTTTTAAAAATTTTTTAGAAAAATTTCTTACACTACCCTACCCCTACTAGCTCCCCCCACCCCCCAAAAAATAATCTCCCCCCCTCCCCCCCGATAAATATTTTTTAAAATAATTTTTTTAAAATTTAAAACATTTTTCTTACCCCGACCCCTATCCCCCGACCTCCTACTCCACTACCACCACCCCCCTAAATATTTTTTTTTAAATTTAAGTTTTTTCTTGCCTCGCCCCCTTTATCATATTTGTTTTTAATATTTTGTGTTAAATATATATAAATGCTTTTAAAAAATATTTTCCTACTTGCATGACGAACACAAGAAAATAAACAAGAAATAATTTATTTTCCTAGGAAATATTTTTATGAATTCACTATCAAACATACCCCTAGCATACACAAAAGATGCATTCAAACTTTGTATTGCCGTTGGTGTCACGTCTCAAAACACTAAAAAGGAATAAAATTTATTATTATAAAAAATGAATCCAGTTATATTTATTTTGATCTACTCTTTTATTGAGTTTTTTTAGAATTTACATGAATTTAACAACTTAATAGATCTACATGGCATAATTTATGATAAATTAGTAGGAAGAAAATTATTTTATTTACAATTATTGATAAATTTAATATTTATAATAATTAAGGATATTTTAGTAAACTTAGCAGTTACGATACAGTATCATACTGTCAAACCAAACAATAAAAATATTATTAAACAACAATGAATGATACAGTCTATCAAAACATGGTATTGTACGATACTATACAGTACAATACCATACCATACAGTACCGTACATTATGAAACCAAGACAAACCACCACCCAAACAGAAAGTTAGAGAGTGGATGTTGAAACACTTGTGTGAACCTTTTTTCCGAAATGATATTGTGAGGTTGTTCTCTTAGGATATTTGGGTTTATTAAAATAACTACTTCAATTTTTGTACTCTCTTTGTTGTACTCTTATTGATATGGTAAAATTGCTCCTCTCCGTTTGTGGACGTAGGTCACATTGATCGAACCATGTTGAATTTGTGTCTTCTTTATTTTCTTTAATTATCATAATTATTAACTTGTTATTAACTTTGTTATTGTCATTATAACATTATTTGGCTAAAGAGAAAATGGTCAAAATCCCCCCCCAACCTTTACCCCAAATTCCAACTACACACTTATACTTTGCGGGGGTCCTATGACCCCCCTGAACTATTTAAAACTGAAATTATAGCACCCTTAAAGGCTGACATGGCAAAGAGAGTGCATTTCACTCTCTTTGAGAGAGTGAGAACGAAAATTATATATTAAAATTTTTTTTTTAATATTTTTTTTACATAAATATATATAATTTCAAGTATTATTTTTCTTTATTCAATTTCTTTCTTCTTCTTCTTCTTCTTCTTCTTCTTCTTCTTCTTCTTCTTCTTCTTCTCTCTCACAAAACTAAAAATTTTCAAAATTCATCAATGATGTCTAAAATTAATCTCACATCTTCCTTATCGCCAATGAGTCTCATCGATTTTATTTTCTTTTTTTTTCACTCTCTATCACCATAACACATTTGTCATGCAAGCTTTTGATTATTTTTTATTTTAATTTTCTTTTCTCTAATCATCAGTGTTCAAATTTTCAAGAACCTATTTTTGTTCTTCCCTGGCTTTGCCTCAAATCTAACCTTTCACTTGCAAGCCCCATTTAAATTCTAGTAATTTCTTATTAATCCCTCAATCTAATCATCCTAATGTGTTTTCCTTCCAAAAAATTTTGACCCAAAAATGAAAAGAAAATAAAGACATTCTCTCTACTTAATTTACCACACAAAACACTAATCGAACAATCTTTGATTTCACAACTCGACAACTCCAACCCCCATATTCACACGCACTATAATTTCTTGGATTTCATTCCCACATAACCAAAGAATTAAAAAAAATCTCTTATCTATTAAAAAAAAAGCTGAGATGTGTTTTCCGACGGCGGCGACATCCTCTTTACTTTGTGTTCATCACCGAAAAAAGTAATAATATGGAGGAGTTAAAGAAAATGATGAGAACAGGGTATAAAAAAAGAGAATGAAATGGAAAAGGAAATTTATAAAAAATACAAAGGAGAAAATATAGTAAATAAAAGTAATTAATTTTTTATATTAAAAAAAGTAATTTTACGTGGAATTACGTGGCATGATGTGACAGCGCGTGCAAGTAATTAGTTGAAATAAAATTTGGGTATGAGCTTTTAGACGGGTATATATTTCATTTTTAAAATGTTCAGAGGGTCATAGGACTCCCACAAAGTATAAGTGTGTAGTTGAGATTTGGGGTAAAGGTTGGGGGCTTTTGACCATTTTCTCTCAAATTCCGCACTAATCGGCTCCTTAATGCTAAGAAATTAGTATCACAACCGGATCTAACCAGGTTGTTTTAAGTAGCCAAAATGAGTGTAACAAAGACTTGCGTTAAGATTTTTTTTCAAAGTGCAAACTTCAGAATGTGACAATTAAAGATGGAGGCTATCCTAACTCGAGGTGGTCTAGATATGACACTTGAAGGAAAGGAGAAAAAGCAGAAAGTATGACGAATTTGGAGTTTGCCATCATAGATAAAAGTCAAAATCAAATATCATTCTAAATCTCTCAAATGAGGTTTTAAGTGAAGTATCTGCAGAAACCACAATGAAAGGCATATGGGAAAAACTAAAAACCTTATATATAAAGAAGACAATGAAAAATAGACTTTACCTGAAGTAAAACCTTAGTACATCTCGTATGGTTGGAGGTACTTCTATACTCTTATGAGATTTTGAATTAAAAGTGACAAATAAATTTGTCAATTAAGTGGGGGTCCTTCAAGTTTTAAAAATTAGGTAAAAGTGATAATTTTTTTTCAATTTTTTTTTAAAAATATCTTCGCCCCAACAACAATAAAAGTTGTCTCAATAACTATAGAAGTTGTCCCAACAACTGTCAAAGTTATTCGACAACTGTGCAAAGCTATTCGATTACTATGCGAAGTTGTTGCACAACTTTGATAGTTGTTGAAAAAACTAATACATCTGTTGAACAACTTTCTCCAGTTGTTTGAGAGACTTTATATTTTTAACTTAATAATATTGTGGGACCCACTTGTCACTTTTATTTAATTGAAAAATTGAGAGCTAGGTAATCTCAACTAATTTTTCTTCTCTTACATCTTGATGCTCTATTCTATTATTATGGATTTGAGTAATACAGACGCTGTAGTTAATGATTAAGATCAAGTCATCTTATTACTTATTTCCTTACCCCAATCATTTAAGAATATTAGAGATACTATACTTTATGGAAAGGATAGTATTTCTTATAGAGAAATCAAATCTATCTTAAAATCAAAGGAATAAATAGATAGAGATATTACTGAGAAAAGTAGCGTAACCCATGGAAAGAATTATTCGTAAAAGGTAGATCTAATAAGAAAGAATTAAATAGTGAGAATTCTAAATCAAAGTCAAAGTCTAAATACAGAAACGTAACGTCCAAATACTGTCATAAGAAAGGTCATATTATTTCTGAATGCTATAAGTTGAAAAACAAAAATAACATAAAGAAAACAAAATGTGCATCAAATGCTAACTCCGACGAAGCTAGTGTAACTGTTGATGAGTCTGAGGAAATAATACTTTTAGCTACTATGAATAGTTTTAAATCTAACGATGAGTAAATTTTGAATTCGGGTTGTTTTTATCATATGCGTCCCATTAGAGTTTTATTTTCCACATCAGAATCTATTGGAGGTGGAGTTGTCTTGATGGGAAACCAATGGTCCTTGCAAATTTTTTAGTAAAGATACAATACAAATTGGAATGCATAATGAGATTGTGAGAACTCTCACCAATATTAGATATGTTCCTGACTTGTAATTTTTTTTTATTTCATTGGGAACTCTAGAATCTCTTAGGTACAAATGCACAGGTGAAAGTGGATTTTTGAAAGTCTCTCTAGGTTCTCTTGTGATAAAAAAAGCACGTATATCAGGTATGTTGTATACTTTATTGGGATCCACTATTGTAGTTTCTACTTCAAATCAATCTAATTCTATCATTACCAAATTGGGGCATATGCGATTAGGTATATGAGTGAGAAAGGTCTTTTCATCCTTAGTAAAAGAGGTCTCTTATGTGAACAAAGTACCTAAAAAAGGAATTCTACGAACACTGTATGCTTGGGAAGCAAAAAAGAGCCAGTTCCAAATCTCCAATAATTCATCGAACAAAAGTTACTTTGGAATACATCCATTAAAATCTCTGAGGTCTTTATAGTACCTCATCAAAAGGCGATGCTAGGTATATGCTAACTTTCACTGATCACTATTCAAGGAAGGTTTGGGTTTGTTTCTAGCAAAACAAAAAAATTGATGTTTTCTTAACTTTCAAACAATGAAAAGTTTTGATTGAGAAGTAAACAGGAAAATAGTTCAAGCGGCTTAGAAACAGATAATGACTTGAAATTTTATAGTGAAGAGCTCAATGAGTTTTACAAAAATAAAAGAATTGCTCGACATCGAACCATGAGGATGAAACCTCAACAAAATGGCGTTGCATAAAGGATGAATAGGATTCTTTTGGAAAGAACTTGTTGCATGATTTCAAATGTTGGGTTGACAAATTCTTTCTGCGAAGAGACTATTTCTACAATTTATTATATTGTCAATTGTCTCCTTTTGCACCTTTGAACTTCAAGATTTAATAGAAAATATGGTCAGATACACCTACTAATTATTTTGACTTAAAATATTTTGATTGTCCTGCGTACATACATGTAAATGAAGGAAAATTTAAGCCAAGGGCTAAAAAGTGTATTTTCCTTAGATATGCATCTGGGATGAAAAGATACAAACTTTGGTGCTCTGATCCCAAGTCATAAAATTTATAATTAGCAGAGATGTACTTTGATGAATCCTCTATGTTACATTCCAAAAAGGAGTCTTCTAGTTCTTGTAATAAAAATAAAAAGCAGGATATGTATGAGAAGGTAGAGGTTGAGTATAACACCCCATATTTTTGGGATAGAATTTTAACCATCCTTCCTACGTATATAGACCCAAACCAAATAATTTATATTTAGATATAGGTGTGAATATCAATTCCTTAGTGTTGTAACATCTTTGGTGATTAATCGAAGTCATAAAAATCTCCTAACTCAAAATTGAGTTGAGAACTTTCCTTTCGATTGAATTTTAGTAGATGTTCTTTCTTGGGTCAACTTACAACGACTAGTACTATGAAATATAACGAGTTAGGTGACCTATTATGTGCCAAATTAAATTCTTTTTATTTTCTTTTCAATGCAACTGACCATTTGTCAATCTGTGTTTAGAGTAAAAGGTTATGAGAATTTTAGTTCGATACTATCCAAGGTGGGCAATGGGTCACGTGGAGCATGGCTGATGCCACGTGATAAGGCTTGCGGTGCGCCCCCCTCTTTCCCAGATGTAAATATATTGTTTTCCTTATTAAATCAAGGGAAAAATGGTTCTTTCATCCCACATAACTCCTCCAATCCATTTTTAAACTCTAAAATCATTCTAAACTAGTAGAAATCTCTGAAATCCCTCATTTCTCTTTCTCCAAAGAACATCAAGAAAAATTTCCTAATTTTAAAGCTTATAGGTTCCAAACTTAAGGTTCTTCAATTTTCCTCCATCAAATGGTATATAGAATGATCTTACTACTCATGGGCTTGAGAATTATTTTTTACAATACTCTAAAAATGTATATATGTACATATGATATGGGTTTTGAAATTGTTTGAAGAGCATAAATTATAAATCACTTTTATGATGAGAATTATGAATTTAACTAGTGCTTGTATTATTAGATGAATGATGAAAAGGTTAAGTTTTAAATATTTTTTTTAATCAAATTATACATTGATTATTTATACGGATTTGAAGGGTGTTTCTTGTATTTTAAATGCTTTTGTTTCCCACAAAAATTATATGTAGAACGATAAAACATCTATGGGGTGTCAATTTGTATTCCTTTAAACTCCTTTTAGTATTTAAATTATGGGATTCCACATAACCACAAAACTGTTTCCAAATTCGTACTTATGCCTCAATTGTGAACTTTGTTAAGTATATTTTTGCGTTATATTGTGATTGATGAAACGAATGAGGTTGTGAATGGTTTTTTGTGCTTGGTTATTCATGTAAATGATTTCGAAGAGTATTACTCATGTTATTGTTTCTCTTATTTTTATATGGTAGTTATTTGAATATAATTGAAAAAGGGTGAGTCCTTCCTAAAGTTTTTACAAGATTTATGAATGAGAAATGTTTTTACCTAAAACACTATATTGATTTGAAAGAGCTTTAATATTTGATATTTGAAATACCTTATGGTTGTTAATGAATCATGACATGTAAAATATATGGTAGGACATGAAAAATGGCTTATGAGGCTTGCATGTTTTGGTATGATGATCCTAAATCAGATAATTGCCATTTCAGACCACAGACCATACTTTAAGAAAGATGCATGTTTTAATAGGCTAAAATATGGGCTTAAATAGAGTTAGGTGGCTAATCGAGAAGGCATGGATTCAAAAGTGCCATAGTCCGAAATCGTGTTTTACCGATGCAGGATTGATCTTATTCTAAAATATGGATGATCATTGTGTACTTGATTTAGGCTTTGGTATACCAGACTATACATTCCAATCCTTGCGAAAAACTCAGATTGAGGGCTTGATTGATGAGTCAATATTGGACCCTATATAGCCCGTAGTGTTTTTCAGAACATGTTGGGTATGCCATCTAGCGTAGAATTAAAGAAAAGAGTTGAGTCTATGCTTGTACGGGATTGATTGAAGTTTTAATTATGACCATATGTTTTTATTTCTATTTTGCTAAATTATTTTCTTAATGTTCTTGTTTACTTTGTATAAAATATATGTTGTTTTTGAGTTTTTCTACATGCTAATGTATTTTAATTATTGACCGTCCTCCTCCAACTAAATTATCTCATAATGTAGGTTCTGAGGCTCAATCTAGTAGTCCATCCTAATAGTAGAGCCTTTGGAAATATAGAGCTGGTCAGCCATCTATCTTTTTGAAGATGTTTTATTCATAGGTACATTTATTTCAGTTTATGGTCCATCCGGTGGCCTTGTCTCAGTCTAGACAGTTTACGTTGATTAGAGGCTTCGCAGACTAGATGTTGGCTGATGTGTTTTATGGTATATTATTGAGAGTTCAGAATTTCTATTTCATTTAGCTTGTAAGTCTTTCTTTAATTTTTATCATACATCCGTATTTCAGTTCATATTATGCTTATGATAGTATGCTAAGGGGTATTCTCAGGCCTTCATAGTTTGGGATACCAATCGCGGCCAGGGCCTCGGCTCGGGTCATGATAATCTTGTTATTAGAGCACAATTGTGTGTCCCAGGGTATCTATCAAGCCGTGTCGAGCAAAGTCCTATTTATAGGTGTGTAGCACGCCACACTTATAAAGGGGAGGCTTTGCGTCATTTTGGAAATATTTTCCATTCTTTCATAATTCAGATCGTGTAATAGTGTTGTCCATAAGAAATTTATCCAGATACCTGCCTGGCTCTAATTCTGTTGGTTATGCCTCATTATCAAGGTGATATAATTACAAAAGATCAGATTTCTGGTGATATAGTTCTTTTTAATTGAGTCATCAAAAAGTAATGGAACTATATAAGAGTCTAAGAGGGGCCTTTTAGCACATCAAAGGTTGTTTATGTTATACTTCTATCTTCATGAGTTGTGCATTTGAGTCGAGGTGAGATATGTATTCAAACCCCTCTTTCAAGAACTTTGTTGGAGATGTCATGCTTAAGGGGGAAGATGGGTCGCTTAATGTTAGGGTAATGTTATCACCTGAGAAGTTAGTGTTAATTAGAGTGTTATAAGCTATGAGCAGTCAAGTGATCTAGACCCAGAAATATAAAGTTATAAGTTTTGAAAGGATAAAGTGGCTAATAATTTATAATTTTAAATTCCTTGGGGAAATCTTAGAAAGGGGGACTTAATAATGTTTATAGAATTTTGAAATTAGTTTAAATTTATGCATGGGTAAGTAGATGTAGTGTGTGGAAGGATAATATGCTTATGGACTGTAATGGGTTATATTATAAGATTAAGATTGGCTATCCTTATTATGTGACTTTACCCCGTTGATTCTCTTTTTCTTTAGTAGTTGTAAACTAGTATAGTATGTGAGAAGACGTGTAATGAATATTAAGGTGTAGTAGTAACAGTAGAAAGAAAGTGTTTGTAAGGCGCAATTAAGTGAAATAAGGAATTTAGGTTGATTAATTTGTCATATGTTTTGATGGACTAGTATAGTATGTGGGAGATTTCTTTGGCAGTCCGTGATTGGTACTATATACTAAGTTTGAACTTTAGATATTGATTGTATTGAAAAAAAGTATCTTAGGAATAGTGATGTATGATATGTGGGAGTTAAATTAGTAGGCTAGATATGGTGTGTGCAATATCCTAGATCGACACCTTATGAAAGATTTGAGTGCGCTGTTGTGATATATACATACACACGCACACACTTGAGGACTAATAATAAAAGCAATGAATTGTGGCTAAGTCATTAGGTGAGCAACAACCTTAAGATTATAAGGATAGACTATACCCAAGTTGGTATGTTTTACGTGAGGTTTAAATTATAAATGTTGTGTATATTTTGGTAGTGTTCTCAATTTGTTTCTTATGAAGGAGGCTAGGTAGTTATTATTAACCAATATTTAGAATTCGATTGATGGGATTATAGATCTCGATATACAATGTTGAGCCTCTTGATATAGATTTAAATTTCTTTGAACTGGCAAGACATGAGATTAGAGGGATGATGCTAGTAGACTAAGAAGAGAAGACTAAGTTGTTAAATGTTAGAGAAAGTGAATACGCATATCCATAATATTTTTAGTTATAAGATGTTGACTTTGGAGGCTAGAGAAAGTTAAAAGTATTACCCCTAGAAGGAATTTCATAGACAAAAGTTAGTATTTTTCCTATAATAGTTTATCAGGGTTGGTCTAGCGTTCATGTGTGTAGTGATACCCCCATTGTGCTGAGTATTGTATGTATAGATTTAATGAGAGGTTATGTCTTAAAGTTTAGGATAGTGACCCTTAATTTAACGGGGAGATGATGAACTAAGGAAGACATTGAATTTTCTCATGGTGGTGAGTTTCAGGGAAGAGTCATGATAAATCTATTCTTATTCTAGCAAATTCTTCCTACTTCAGTTTAAGAAGACATTCAACCAATGTCTTATGTATTCAAGTTATGCCTATGCCTAAGTTAAGAATTCCTTGTATAACTTATGTCCATGCTTTGACCCTAAACTAGAAGCAATAACGTTTCTCAGAAATTCAAGCTTCCAAGTATTCAAACTCTAGGTTATGACGTTCATGTCCCATATACCCATGTTTCACTTTGTGCTTTGTTCTAAGAAATTGTACTTTCTGTATGTTACCAACTTATTTTATGTCATGTCTAGCCCAAAGTGATACTATCTATGCAAATTTATGACCATTCTCAGTTCTTAAAATGAGAAACAATAGCTTTAAGTAGCAATTCTTGTCTTATTCCGTGAATATATGAATACCGGCTTTATATTATACAACTCATGATATATGCACTCATGTTTCTCACCATGCCCAGTCCTAAGAACTCATGCTATGTTATGTTTATTCCTGAACGAACCTCTAATTATAATCTTGGTGGCTGTTATTTGAACTACTTCTTACCTCATAGACCCCACTTTGAATAGTGCAACAAATATAAGTTATAATTGCATAGTGTCACTCCCATTCCTGATGATTGTACTCTACTCCCTCAATGACCCTCCTCATGTTAGGAAGATAGTGGTTATGGAAGCATAGCAATATTTTAGATGAGAGAGTAGATGTTTTTTATTGTAAAAATATTAGTGTGACTACTCGAGATAAGGTTATATATGAAAATGGAAGAGTGAGATGAACTTTCGTTATGTGAAATAGTTAGGAAAGGGATATGTGGCAAAACTCTTTGTGAAAGTAATTAATGTGGCTGGTTTTAGTGGGTAGATCCATAAAGTGGGCGTAGTAAAGATAGGCTTGAATATTGTGACTGATAGATACATAAAATATTGTGTTATATGGCTAGTACTCCTTGATTAAGAGATGAGGTTGTTTGATTATAGTGACAATATAGAGTAGTATTCTTGGAGGGATGTAGAGTATAGGGTCTCATAGCTTAAGCTAGCACCTTTTAACTCTGGGTTAGGCTTCAACATGGAAGAACTATGATGTGAGACTCATACTCATGTACTTATGGGTGTTGCGGGGGAACTGTAAGTTGGAAACGATGAAGTGTGGTATTCGTTGTAGAAAACACAGTTTAGTAATGACTGAATTTAAGGGATATTGGCCATATTATGTAGGGTAGAGAATAATTTTTTTTTCATGTGTCCAACAAAACCTTATTTCATGTCGAGTATCAATATAAATAAAGAAATATGATCATCAAATAAATTCATGTCTTACGTTATTATGATTATGTTCCGTAGAATTCATGTCCAAGATCATCTCTATGTCAAGTCTTATTTATCTCATTATTTGTGCTTACACGAGTTACTTGGTGTGGTCATGGAGCTCTTTTGATGCCTATGTATGTTTTGTTGAGGGAGAATTCCTAATTTGAAGTTACATCCTTTATTCCATGTTTCTAGAGCTTCAACAAGTCCCTATCCATCATTCAAGGATGAATGATCCCAAGGGAGAGATATGTAACACCCCACATTTTAGGACTAGAATTGGAACCGTTCTTCCTACGTGTATAGACCCGAACCTAATGATTTCCATTTAGATATAAGTGAGAATATCAATTTCTTAGTGTGGTAACATCTTTGGAGATGAATCTAAGTCATAAAAACCTCCTAACTCAAAGTTACGTTGAGAACTTTCCCACCGATTGAATTTTAGTACATGTTCTTTCTTGAGTTAATTACAACGACCATTACTCCTAGAATATAATGAGTTGTGTAGCCTATTATATACTAAATTAAAGGTCTTTGAGTCTTCTTCTCAACTTAACTTACCATTTGTCAATCCAAGTTCGAAGCAAAAAGTTATGAAGTGCAACACTATCCAAGGTGTGCGATGGGTTGCGGAGCACGACAAGGGCAAAATGTTTATTTCACCCCACATAACTCCCTCAATCCATTTTTAAACCCTAAAATCATTCTAAACTAGTAGAAATCTCCCAAATTCCTCATTTTCTTTCTCCCAAAAACATCAAGAGGAATTTTCCCATTTCAAATTTTGCAGGTTCCAAACTCAAGGTTCTTTAATCTCCCTCCGTCAAAAGGTATGTAGAATGATCTTACTACTCATGGGCTTGAAAATTATGTTTTACAATACTCTAAAATTGTATATATGCATATATGATATGGGTTTTGAAATTATTTGAAGAGCATGAATAATGAATCCCTTTTTATGATGAGAATTATGAATTTAACTAGTGTTTGAATTATTAAATGAATTATGAAAATGTTGAGTTTCAAATATTTTGTTTATCAAATTATACATTGATTATTTATATGGATTCGAAGGGCTTTTCCTGTACTTTACATGCTCTTGTTTTCCAATAAAAAATATATGTAGAACGATCAAAATTCTATGGGGTGTCAATTTGTATTCCCTTAAACTTTTTTTTGTATTTAAATTATGAGATTCCACATAACCACCAGAGTATGTTTTCAATTCGCACTTATGCCTCAATTGTGAACTTTGTTAAGTATAATTTTACGCTATATTGTGATTGATGAAAAGAAAGAGGTTGTGAATGGTTTTCTGTGCTTAATTATTCATATAAATGGTTTTGAAGAGTATTACTCGTGTTATTGTTGTTCTTACGTTTATATGATGGTTATTTGAATACAATTGAAAAAGGGTGAGTCCTTCCTAAAGTTTTTACAAGATTTATGAATGAGAAATATTTTTAGCTAAACCACTATATTGATTTGAAAGAGCTTTACTATTTGATATTTGAAATACCTTATGGTGCTTAATGACTCATGACAAGTAAAAGATAAGGCAGGGCATGAAAAATGGCTTATGGGACTTGCAGGTCTTCGTATGATGATCCTAAATCAGATAATTGTCATTTCAGGCCACATATCATGTTTTAAGAAGGATACATATTTTAATAGGATAAAATATGGGCTTAAAGAGAGTTAGGTGGCTAATCGAGAAGGCATGGGTTCAAAACACCCATAGTCCAAAATCATGTTTTACCAATGCAGGATTAATCCTATTCTGAAATACAGATGATCATTGTGTACTTTCTTTAGCCTTTGGTATACCAGACCAGGCACTCTAATCCTTGCGGCAAAATCGAATTAGGGGATTGACCGATGAGTCAATGTTGAACCCTATATATCCCGTAGGGTTTTTCAGACCATATTGGGTATGCCATCTAGCACAGAATTAAAGAAAAGAGTCGAGTCTATGATTTTACAAGATTTATTGAAGTTTTAATTATATCCATGTGTTTTGATTGCTATTTTGCTAATTTTTTTCATAATCTCTTGTTTACTTTCTATAAAATATATGTTGTTTTTGGTTTGTTCTCCATGCCAATATATTCCAAGTATGGCCGTTATTGGGCGGTGATATTATCTCATAATGTAGGTTCCAAGGCTCAGTCTCATGGTCCACCACAATAGTAGAACCTTTGGAAATATAGAGTTGTGAACCTTCTATCTTTCAGAAGGCATTTTATTCATATGTTCACTTCTTTCAGTTTATGGTCTGGTTGAAGGCCTTGTTCCATTTTAGACAGTTTAGCATTGATTAGAGGCTTCATAGTCTAAAGGTTGACAAATGTACTTTTTGGTGTCTTATTGATTTCTATTTCATTTAGCTTGAAAGAATTTCTTTAATTTTTGTCATACTCTTGCATTTCAGTTCATGTTATGCTTGTGATAGCATGCTAATAGGATTCTTAGGCCTTCATGGTTCAGGATACCTATTGTGGCCAGGCACTCGACTCGGGTCATGACATTGAGCTTGGCATACCTTCTGAGCCTAGCTCATCAACAATGGAACAAAATATGGTTGAAACTGCAGAAGTTGAACCAAAAGTTATAACTACTGAAGTAGAACCAAATAAGTATTCCACAGTAACACATAGACTAAGGAGACAAATTTACAAACCAAGAAGGTATAGAGGTTATATTACATTTACTTTTTCAGTTGCATAGGAAACTAGAAAAACTGGAGAAACATCAAATTATTTAGAAGCAAATTTTGATGCTGATTTAGCTAAGTGAATGATTGCAATGAATTAAACAATAGAATATCTCCGTAAGAATGGTACTTGGTCTCTTGTGAAGCCGCCATTGGGAAATAGAATCATTCTGCAAATGGGTCTTCAAGAAAAAAGATAAAATTCTAGGGGTTGAAGATTGCAAGGTATGAGGCATGATTAGTTGCAAATGGCTATAGTCAGGTACAAGGAGTTGATTTTAATGATATTTTTTCACCTGTTGTTAAACATAGCTCTATTCAGGTCTTGCTTGCTTTAGTTGCCAATTTATGATTTAGAACAAGAATAGCCTGATCTTAAGACAACTTTATTACATGGCAAACTTGATGAACAAATATACATGCATCAACCTGAAGGATTTGAAATTAAAGGAAACGAAGATCATGTTTGCTTTTTGAAGAAATCCTTATACGGACTGAAACAGTCTCCCAGACAATGGTACAAGAGGTTTGATTCCTTTATGTTGGGTTATGGTTATTTAAGGAGCATGTATGATAACTGTGTTTACTTTTAGAAGAAATGATGATTCATTCCATTACTTATTGTTATATGTTGACGAAATGATCATTGTTTCTAAGAATTTGATAGAAATTAACAATTTATAAAGTCAGTTTAAACGTGGTTGAAGCGAAAGATTTGGGAGCAACTAAGAAAATCCTTGGCATGGAGATCAGAAGAGATCGAAAAGCCAACAGACTATTCTTGAAGCAGAAAAAGTACTTGAAAAAGTTCTTGGAGAGGTTTGGCATGAAGGATGCTAAACCAATAAGTACTCCTCTTGCTGCTCATTTTAAGTAATCAACTGCTCAATCACCACAGTCAGAGAAAAAAACAATGTATATGGCACAGGTACCATATTCTAGTGTAGTTGACAGTATTATGTATGAAATAGTATGTACATATCCAGATATTTCACAAGAAGTACGTGTGGTAAGTCGATATATGGCTTGTCCTGTAAAACACATTGGCAGGCAGTGAAATGGATTTTCAGATACTTGCAAGGTACTTCAAACACATGTTAGATTTTGGAAGAAATACTAATACTTTGATTAGCTTTGTTGACTTAGATTATACAGGTGATCTTGATAAAAGAAAATCGCTGTCTGGGAATGTATTTTACATTGGTGGTTATGCTATCAGTTGGAAAGATACATTACAACACATAGTAGCTTTATCTACTACCAAAGCAGAATAAATCGCAGTGTCCGAGGCAACATAAAAAGCCTTATGGTTGAATGGTCTATTTGTTGAAATCTGTCCACACTAAGGTGGTATTATTATTTTATAGGATAGTCAAAGTACCATTTACTTAACTAAATATCATATGTATCATGAGAAGATGAAGCATATTGACATCAAGTATCATTTTATATGAAAAGTATTACTGAAGAAAAGGCCTTTATTCAGAAAATCAACACTAGAGACAATCATGTTGACATATCGATGAAGTCTCTTCCAGTCAGCAAGTTCAAACTTTGCTTGAACTTGATTTTCATTTATGAAGAATGATTTAACTTATATTGGATTTTATGGAGAACTCAGGCAAAGGTGGAGATGATTAATATGAACTTTATTATCGATCTTCCACGGCCTCAAAATAAGTACAATTTTATTTGGGTCATTGTTGATAGAATGACCAAGTCCACTCACTTTGTACTTATGTGGACTAATTATTAGGGAGGAGATTATGCGAAGCAGAAGATAGTTCAATTGCATGGATCCTTGGTGTCCATTATATCTGATCGAGGTACATAGTTTTCTTCTCAATTTTGGCGCTCTTTTTAGAGAGATTTAGGTACCCAGGTGAACTTTAGCACTGCTTTCCAACCTTAAATGGATGGAAAGGCTAAATATACCATTATTACTTAAGAAAACATGCTAAGGGCCTGCGTGATTGACTTTAAAGGTAGTTGAGTTTGACTTTAAAGGTAGTTGGGTGGATCACTTTCCACTTAATGGTAGAAGGTGTAGATCACCAATTAGTTAAATGAGGTAGGTAAAATACGTTTATTTGGACCTGATCTTGTACATCAAGCGATGGAAAAAGTGAAGGTCATAAGAGAGAGACTTAAGATAGCCCAGAGTTGCAAAGAGTCCCATGTTGACGTGAGAAGAAGGGAGTTAGAGTTGAGGTTAATTATTAGGTGTCACGTCCTAAAATAACCCCTAGGCGTGACTGGCTCCCAACAACACCACTTGCCGAGAGAATGAATTTTCTATACATTCACAATATCTATAAACACTGAGATGAAGACATATACAACTCCACATGTACGAAATAATCATTAACGCAGGGTAATTATCCAACAAGATAACACATAACGATTTATGAAAAATGATAATAGTTTAGATAACAAATCTCTAACCCAAGTCCTACACTAAGTTCACGGAGCATCTAAACAGAGTTACATAAGTTCAACTTTTGGGAATGGGAATCCAACGAAAGGAAATATAGGCTAAAAATAACTAAATATGAATTACAACCTTCACAAACAATGCGAAGGCTCAACTCAGCGACAAAATCCACACGAAAAGACAGTCAACCATGAGCCTCTCTCTTCGCAACCGTATCTGCAGGTATGCAAGTAAGAAGTGACCTATATAAATATAACCTAGTAAGATCCTCGATCCAATACTTTAATATCACGAGAACAAGTGTTAGAAAATACAAGGCACAACAAAATACACAAATAATAAGTACATAACATCTCTCGTAAGGTAATGTTAATAAGACCCAAAAGAAAGTATAAAAATGCCACTCTATACTTCAACTCAATCCACTCTCACGACTTGTCATAAATGATAGTGAAGGTGATCGGACTAGCACCCCGACAAGTCCATGTCATCATATATAATGCCCAAAAAGTCTACTATAGCAGCATGTACAAGCCCCTAACATATTACAACAGCATTAGTAATGCCCCTAACATATTACGACAGCTATGTATGCCCCTAGAGACTATAACGGCAGTGAAGAAAATATATTCAATTCCTCAACCTAACCTCACATTTCACCTATAAATAATTCTCAATACACTTCACAAAATACATATCCACAGCTAGTCAAAGGCCACAAATTCTACCAAGTTCACGCTTGTCCCAACACATGGACTTGGTAGGAAAATATATTTTTTATAAAGCAGATTTGAAAAGAAAGCATCAAAGCGTAAAGTCTCACTTACCTATCTAATGACAAGTTCAACAACCTCACTATGTGTAGAACACCAACCAAGTAACCTTCAATGGCTTCAATCTATGCAAAATATTAAATAACGATATCAATTATATTATTTGGGATCAAATCCAAATATCCTTATTGTACAAGGTTAAATCTAAACCTTAATATCTCACACCATTATCCATGAATTAAGGATAATCTAATAAGGAAAAGTTGTCAAAACAGAAATTTCAAATTAATAACCTATGATTTCTAACCCATAAGATCACTAACTTCACTATTTTCTACTAATTAGAAGCGATACCTGCGAACAATTCCTCCCATCACCAATCAACCATTGCCCTTCACATTATTTACCTATTTGATGTTTGCTTAGTAACAACAACAGAGAGTTACCAACAAAACAATTGGGAGCAATGACAAGTTTCGTTAATTACCTGCTTCATTTCTTCTTCTTTATATATATAAATACTTTTTCCACTACCTATTCAACATTAACCAATACTAATCCCTTCACTTCAGACTAATCATAATCCCCAATTAATTCTATTCTATCACTTAACATCATGAAAAACACTTGCACTAATATCATGAGCAGCCACTATCCTACTGTACGTGTATTTTACTTTCCATGCCAAAGAACCATGAAAACAATATTCTTACCTTAACAACTGAAACTCTTCAATACCACCTTTGTGTTCCAACTTATATGTTTTTTTTTCTATGCTGCTTGCTTTCTCTTCCCAGAATAATGGGATTAAAAATGGCCCCAATGTTCTATTTATGCTAAACTTAATGTGAAACTAAAGCAGCTTTTGGCTTGACCACTTTTAATTTCCTTAATTACTATTAATAATTAGTTATAATTACCAATTAACCCTTCATTCAAAGAAAATAATAAGTTAGGCCATTACAATCTGCCCACTTAAAATAACGTTTGTCTTCAAACGGGTCTAGAATCATACCTGCAGTGTTAAATAAGTGAGGATATCTAACTCGCATATCCTCCTCTAACTCAGAAGTAGATTCCTTGGTTGGTTGATTACGCAATAATACTTTGACTGAAACTATCTTCTTTGATCTCAACTGTTGCACTTGCCTATCAAGAATTGCTATCGGCCTTTCCTCATAAGTCAGATTCTCATCGAACTCTATGTACTTCGGCAGGATCTTATAGGTATCATCACGAACATACCATCTAAGCATACACACGTGAAACCAGGATGAACTGCAGACAACCTCAGAGGTAAAGCAAGCCTATACGCCACCAATCAAATTCGGTCCAAAATCTCATAAGGACTAATGTATCTAGGACTTAGATTACCTTTCTGACTAAATATCATAACTTCTTTCTTGGGAAAAACTTTCAAAAAACCCTTTCCCCTTTTTCAAACTCTAAATCATGGACCTTTTTATCTGCATAGGACTTCTGCCTGCTTTGTGACATCTTAAGTCGGTCCCGTATCACAGAAACCTTCTCTAATGCTTGCTTAACTAAATCTTGACCTAATAACTGTGCTTCACTGGGCTCAAACTAACCAACTGGTGAACGACACTTGTACCGATATAGAGCCTCATACAGTGCCATTTGAATACTTGACTGATAGCTTTTATTATAAGCAAACTTTGGTAAAGGAAATTGGTCATCCCAATAGCCACCAAAATCAATCGCGCAAGCTCTAAGCATGTCCTCCAAGATCTGAATAACTCGTTCAGACTGTCCGTTGATCTGCGGATGAAAAGCTATACTCAACTCAACTTGTGAACCCAATGATTTCTGAAAAGGTCTCTAGAATTCAGCAGTGAACTGCGCACCTCAGTCAGATATGATTGAGATAGGCACATCATGAAGCCGGACTATCTCTCAAAGGTAAATTTCAGCTAACTTCTTCGTGCTATAAGTAACCCGAACTGGTATGAAATGGGCAAATTTTTTAAGTCTATCTACTATCACCCAAACTAAGTTGTGTTTCTTGAAAGTATTTGGCAGCCCAACAACAAAATCCATAGTAATTCTTTCCCACTTCCACTCTAGAATAATCAATTTTTGCATCGTTCCACCAGATTTTTGATGTTCATATTTGACCTGCTGACAATTTAAACAACTAGTGACATGTTTCAAAATATCAACCTTCATACCTTTCCACCAGTAAAAAATGCATAAGTCTTGATACATTTTTGTAGCACCTGGGTGGATAGAATGTCGCGAGCTATGAGCCTCTTCAAGAATTAGCTGCCCTACGTCACCCATAATGGGAACACACAATCTACTATGACGATGTAGCACACCTTTACCATCAATAGTGAAAGACTTAACACCGTCATTCTGTACTCGATCACGAATCCCAACAAGGTAGGTATCATCATATTAACAAGTCTTAACTTGCCCAATTAAGGACGACTAAAGCACCATAACTGCAAGTAACTTGCCAGGCACCGTATGATCAATTCGAACTCCATGATTGGCTAAAGACTGAATATCCATAACCATAGGTCGTCTTTGGTAGAAAATTAAGCCAAGCTGCCCGTAGACTTCCTACTCAAACTATCTGCTATTACATTTGCCTTTCTAGGATGATACAAGATAGTGAGATCATAATCTGTAAGTAAATCTAACCACCATTATTGTCTCAAATTCAGATCTCTTTGCTTGAATAAGTACTGCAGACTCTTGTGATCAATATAAATTTCACATGGCTCACCATAAATATAATAACACCAGATATTGAGTGCAAATACAATCGCAGCTAATTCCAAGTCGTGAGTCAGATAATTTTTCTCATGGACCTTTAGTTACCGAGAAGCATACGCCACCACTTTTCCATGCTACATTAAAGCACAACCCAATCCAATTCAAGACACATCACAGTAAATAGTGAAACCACCCTCTACTGTAGGTAAAGCCAAAATCAGATCTAACATCAATGTTGTCCTTAATTTTTAAAAACTTCTTCATATTCATCCGACCATTGAAAAACCACACCTTTTTGAGTTAAGCGCGTCAATGGAGAAACTACCTTTCAGAAGCCCTCTACAAACCTCCTATAATAATTAGCTAAACCCAAGATGCTATGTATCTCTATAACGGTACTAGGTCGAGGCCAATCTCAGATTGCTTCAATCTTCTTTGGAACAACATGAATCCCATCTCTTCACACCATATGCCCCAAAAAGAAAATCGTGCCCAACCCAAACTCACACTTTGAGAACTTGGCATAAAGCTTGTGTTCTCTAAGTGTCTGTAGCACAACTCTCAAGTGTTGTCCATGTTCTGCCTCACTTGGAGAGTAAACCAAAATGTCATCAATGAACATAATAACAAATTGGTCTAAGTATGGCTTGAATACCCTATTCATGAGGTCCATAAATACTGCAGGTGCATTAGTCAGTCCAAAAGACATCACTAAAAATTCAAAATTCCCATACCTAGTTTGAAAAGTTGTATTAGTGATATCTTCGGCCTTGACTCTCAATTGATGATAAACCGATCTCTTGTCAATTTTAGAAAAGTTAGTAGCACCTTGTAACTGATCGAATAGATCATTAATTCAGGGCAAAGGATATTTATTCTTGATTGTCACCTTATTTAACTGTCTATAGGTAATGCACATCCATATTTCTTTTTCACAAATAACATAAGTGCACCCCAAGGTGACACACTAGGCCTGAAGAATCCCTTATCAAGTAACTCCTGGAGTTGAACCTTCAATTCTCTTAGCTCAGCAGGAGCCATACGGTAAGGTAGAATAGATATAGGTTGAGTCCTTGGCACCAAATGAATGCTGAACTAAATTTCTCTCATTGAAGGTAGCCCAGGAAAATCACCTGGAAACACGTCAATAAACTCTCGAACAATGGAAACATTATTAATAGAAAATTTCTCTGCCCGAGTGTCATGAATGGTAGCAATAAAACTCAAACAACCATGGTTAATCATTTGATGGGCTTTTACATAAGATATTATCTTTCGTTGAGTCAAAGGAGTGATACCTTTCTACACTAAAGGTGGTTCTCCGAGGATATCAAAATGTATAAGCTTAGAATAACAATCAAATAAAGCATAACATGACGCCATCCAATCCATACCTATAATCATATCAAAATCAGTCATTGGCAACACAAGTAGATCAACTATGGTGTTCTTACCTTGAACAAATATCAAACAATCTCTATAAACTCTATCCACTGCTAAGGTTTCCCCCACTGGGGTCGTAGTAATATATGGATCAACAAGAGACTTTATTTTTCTCTTTAAGAATAGACAAAAGATGGAGACACATACGAATACGTAGAACCAGGATCAATAAGAGAATAAGCATTATGAGAGTTTACAGTGATAATAGCTGTGACCACTTTATTAGATGCCTCTATGTCCTGTCTATCCATAAAAAAGAATCTCAGTGGTCCACCTGCTATTTGAGAACCCTAAACAACCTGTCAACCCTGTCCATGAGTACCTTGTGGAGTGATCTTAGCTGGCCTAGAGTGAGCATGAGTACCTACAACGTCTCTCTAAATCTGTGCTGTAGTTTGACTAGAACCAGAACTTTTCATAGGAAAAAACTTAGCAATATGCCCTATTTCACCACAAGTATAACAAGGACCAACAACTCCAAAAAAATGTCCACTATGATTCCCGCCACAATTAGAATATTTTGAATGCTGCTCAGATTGAAAAGAACCACTACTATTCCTCTTTGTGTGCTGCTGCTGTCCCTGTATAGCTAGACAACTATTCCTTGAAGATTAGACCATTGACTCTGACTACATAGGTCTAGACTGTCCACGATCAAAACCACTCTTGCCCAGATGGTGCACCACTAAACCCACCTTAGTTACGTGCCTTCTTATTTTCTTGATTAATCCATTCCATTTCACAATAGGACTCAGAACGGAAAGCAGTGTCAACCACCTCAGAATAGGATCCATTACACATATCCCGTATCACTGGACCAAGATAACAAGCCTATAGTCTATTCACAAATCATTTTAATTTCTCCCCCTGATCTGCAACCAAAGATGGAACATACCTAGATAACTCAGTGAACTTAGCTTTGTACTTAGTGACCATTATTGATCCCTATCACAGATTATTAAACTGGCATCTCATGTCATCTTGTTTGCTCAATGGAATAAATTTATCCATAAAAATAGCTGAAAACTCTAACCAAGTGATTGGTGGTAGCCCTGCTTGTCTGCCCTTCAAAACGAAAGTCCACCAAGCCTCGAGAGACCCTGAGAACAGAAAAACGGTAAATTCTATACCACGAGTCTCCTTTAATTCTAAGGTAGTCAGTATTTATCGAAGTAATATAAAAACTTTTGAGGCTAAATAGAAGATGGTGTAGCGTCAAACTCTGGGGGCTTAAGATCCATGAAATTCTTAAAATCCTTGGGTTGACCTACAGCTATAACTGACTGATCAACTGGTTGACGTGCCTGAGAAGTTACAACATTCAACTGAACTTGTGATTGCATTTGTAAAGTAGCCCGAGGAGTTGGATTTCAACCCTGATTAGGCACCAATGCCTTAAGTACATTCAACATTCTTACCACTATGTCTGCAGGAAATGTAATAGTAGGTGCAGTAACTGGCACTACAACTGGAGTATCTCGATCAACCTGGACTCGCGCTTGCTCAGAAGCCACAACTTGGGGCTGGCCCCCGTTCCCAACTCCAGACTGAGCACCGGTCTGCATCCTAGTTCAAGGTCCTAGTTGGATGAGACCCAACTCGACCACCACCACGGGTAAGATCCTATCCAGAAACATATCCAGCAGGTGCATTAGATCGACTAGTGGAGGAAGGACCACTTCTCTTAACCATATGAGAAATAATATTTAAAGGTTAGCCTAAATTCAACTCAACACACAAATACTGAATAAAAAAAAGAAACTTTTTAAATATTCCATAGCCTCAAGTTCATAAGTATGGGTGCCTACATACTCCTGAACAAGAATCTACTAAACACTACTCCATGACTTAGGACCTAAAGCCTAGGCACTGATACTAACTTTGTCACAACACAAAATAACCCCTAGGAGTGACGGCTCCCGACAACACCACTTACCGAGAGAACTAATTTTCTACACATTCACAATATCTACAAACACTGAGATGAAAACATATACAACTCCACATACACGAAATAATCATTAATGCAGGGTAATTATCCAATAAGATACTGCATAGCAATTTATGAAAAACGACAATGGTTTAGATAACAAATCTCTAACACAAGTCCCATACTAAGTTCGTAGATCATCTAAACAGAGTTACATGAGTTCAACTTTTGGGCATGCAAACCCAACGAAAGAAAATATAGGCTAAAAATAACTAAAGATGAATGACAACCTTCACGAACAATGCGAAGGCTCACCTCAATGACAAAATCCATACGAAAAGACAATTATCCACGAGCCTATCTCTCCACAACTATATCGGTAGGTATGCAAGTAAGGCGTGAGCTATATAAATATAACCCAGTAAGATCCTCGACCCGCTACTTTAATACCCCTGGAACAAGTGTCAAAAAATACAAGGCATAAAAAAATACATAAATAATATGTACATAATATCTCTCATAAGGTAATGTTAATAAGACCCCAAAAAAAGTTCAAAAATACCACTCTATATATTAACTCAATCCACTCTCATGACTTGTCATAAACGGCAGTGAAGTTGATCTGCCTAGCACTCCGACAAGTCCATGACAGCATATATAATGCCCCAAAAGTCTACTATGATAGCATGTACAAGCCCTTAACAAATTACGACAGCATCAGTAATGCCCCTAACATATTACAGCAGCTATGTATGCCCCTAGAGACTCTAACGACAGTGAAGAAAATATATTCAACGCCCTAACCTCACCTCACATTTCACCTCTAAATAATTTTCAATACACTTCACAAAATATATATCCACAAATAGTCAAAGGCTACAAATTCTACCAAGTTCATGCTTGTCCCAACACATGGACTTGGGAGAAAAATATATTTTTTATAAAGTAGATTTGAAAAGCAAGCATCAAAGCGTAAAGTCTCACTTACCTATCTAATGACAAGTTCAACAACCTCACTATGTGTAGAACACCAACCAAGTAACCTTCAATGGCTTCAATCTATGCAAAATATTAAATAACGATATCAATTATATTATTTGGGATAAAATCCAAATATCCTTATTGTACAAGGTTAAATCTAAACCTTAATATCTCACACCATTATCCATGAATTAAGGATAATCTAATAAGGAAAAATTGTCAAAATAGAAATTTTGAATTAATAACCCATGATTTCTAACCCACAAGATCACTAACTTCACTATTTTCTACTACTAAGAAGCGATACGTGCGAAAAATTCCTCCCATCACCAATCAACCATTGCCCTTCACATTATTTACCTATTTGATGTTTGCTTAGTAACAACGACAGAAAGTTACCAACAAAACACTTGGGAGCAATGACAAGTTTCATTAATTACCTACTTCGTTTCTTCGTCTTTATATATATAAATACTTTTTCCACTACCTATTCAACATTAAACAATATTAATCCCTTCACTTCAGACTAATCATAATCCCCAATTAATTCTATTCTATCACTTAACATCATGAAAAACACTTGCACTAATATCATGAGCAGCCACTATCCTACTGTACGTGTATTTTACTTTCCATGACAAAGAACAATGAAAATAAAATTCTTACCTTAAAAACTAAAAATCTTCAATCCCACCTTTGTGTTCTCCAACTTATATATTTTTTTCTATGTTGTTTGCTTTCTCTTCCCAGAATAATGGGATTAAAACTGGCCCTAATATTCTATTTATGCTAAAACTTAACGTGAAACTGAAGCAACTTTTGGCTTGACCACTTTTAATTTCCTTAATTACTATTAATAATTAGTTAATAGTAATTAAATTGGGTATTTCTGAAAGACTTCCCTATGGAAAGGGACATAAGGTCAGGAAGAAAGGTAAACTCAACCCTCGTTATATAGGTCCTTATCAAATTATGAAGAGGATTGGTAGTGTTGCATAGGATTTAGATTTACTGTAACATTCTGCACTTTTTCTAGCTTAAAACCGTCCCTAGAATGTCAAAGATTTGCTTCAAAGATGAATACCTTTTATTTTATGTGGTATTTTTCAGATTTAGAATTTCTATTGTGTGGAAAATTGAATAAGCCTTCTATCGATACCAAATTCATCCAAATTCGGTACTCGCTTGAGGAATTAGAGCATTTTAAAGTTGATAGTGTCCCACCAGAGAAACCACCGCATCGCGGTGAAGGACAAATTCATAATTGTCAATTCTAGTGGACCTTCGTGATATTAATGCATTGAAAAGAGGTCCAAATCCCAAATTGTCAATTTCCAGTAGCTCAACGCAATGGCGGAGCGTCGCACTAGTAGCCAAAATGGAAAAACTATAAGGTACCGCGATAGCTCTGTATCACGGAGAATGCCCAGTTCCCACTCGTCCTTTTCTAGTAAGCCACTGCGATAACAACGCATCGCGCCGTAGGCCAATTTTGGGAATTTTCTCAGTTTGAATAAAATTTTAAAAGGGGCTCTTTGGTCTTTTCTCTAGCCCTAAGTCATGAATAACAGATCATTTAACCCATCCAAAGCATATTATACCTACTTTTCACCAAAATACTCTTAAACAAACCATAGATCATCAAAGCTTACTCCCCAAGGAATATAATTCCTCCATTAACTCTCTAAAGAAATTGAAGATTAAGGATTCTCAATTCAAGAACTCTAAGAAATCATCTCCAAAGACACAATAGGAGTGCAAGTATTCAAGCTTTTCATCTAACATCATCAATTAAGGCATATGAGGTTATGAACAAGGACAATCTTTTTGTCCTTGTGCCCAAAACTTATTTTAATTCCAAGTTTACTGAATTTTATATGATTTCCCATGAAATTTAATTTAGGGTTTTGTAACGCCTTGGATTTTGAACCCCGAATGCTACACAGTGCTTATAATCCCGAAGGACTATAAGCTAACCCTTTACTGGCACCTGCTGTAATAACTGAATAATATACTGTATAAATATTGAAAACTAGCAGAAAATATGCCATATGGTTCAAACTGAAATACAACTGAAAACTAAATACTAATACAACTGTCTAAATATCTAGTCTGAAAAGCCTCTAAACCGTCTAAGCTGTGGAGTTGATGGGAGAATCCCCCAACTAACTCTGTCTACAGAAAATACTGAATCTAATACAATAATAAAGTATGGAACATCCTCAGATGATGAGGACTCACTGCTATGTCTACTACTGCTGGATGAATCTGAATTGCTATGGGTGCTCTAGAGCTCGTGCTTCTGAACCTATGGTATAAAACACCATAGCACAGGAAAGTATGCATCATTAAGAGAGAATATAATGGTATGCTAGATGGGGTATGCTAGATGAGGTAAGGCTAAATGCAAGCATGAACCACAACTAATTGAATGATATGCAAGAGCTGGATTAGCATACATAAAGGATCTATAACTACTGAACATGCTGCACATACTGAGACTGAGAATACTTGAACTGAATTTGATAGATGATAACTGAATATACTGCTACTCTAGGATTACTAACAACTGAGTCTACTAGCACTGTATTATTGATGATTTTTGTGGGGTCGATCCTATCTAGCGGGGACCCCTGGAATCACTCCTATCTAGCAGGTGATCCTTGAATCTATGGAACTATCTAAGTTCCTTATTGAGCTGAGTGACTATATCAGACAGTCTTGAGTTTTGTCATACTAAACTGAGTTCTATTTATGAGATTGAATCTGAGACTGAAACTGATTTCTGATTAATGAGTACTAAATACTGAAGCAGCAATTATGGGAGTGTTCATCTAATTGACATGCCCTGAATTTAAACTAGTGGGGTTTAACCTGTAACCACAACTGGAAGGGTGTCAGTACCGTGCCACGGGTAAAGACACTGCTGTGAAGTCAGTCCTAATCTAGTGGGTGACTCCTAAGATCAGTTCTGTACTAGTGGGTGATCCTTGAGTATGTCAGCCTAATCTAACGGGTGACATCTCATACCTACATTGGCTACATAGTTCTGGAACTTAGGGATTGCATCTAGGGATCTCATTTCTATATAGCGAGTGAGCCTACATCCCTAGGTTCACTCGGTGCTGAATCCTACACCTAACTAAAAGACACTAAAATGATTTCTTAGGTCATACTAGGCTTGACTGAACTTTTACTGATCGTACTGATTAATTGAACTGAACTGAGTTTACTGAGTTCCATTGATTGACGGAATACTACTGAATTCTATTAACTGGCTGAATGCGACTGAGTTTTGAACTGAATACTTGAATACTACTGAGGTCTGAACTGAATGCTGAACTGGACTGTAATGATATTGAGCTTACTGAATCTTTCCTAAGTTTTGTGATTGACTACTGAGTTCTACAGAATGTGGCATGACTGAAATTATCATGAAACTGACACTGTCTCTAGACAATCAGCTAAATTATCGGGTATTAAATACCCCCAGGACTCAATAACATAAATAATACAAGATAGGACAACTCGTACATAACATAACAATAGGCTATCATTCATAACACAATCATGAGGCATCTCTTCAAGCACTTGGAACTCTTAAACATGTAAATATATAGGGAATGCATACTAATATCTCATAATTCATTCACTAAGGCATTTCAACAAATACTTGGCATACATTAACTTATACACAATTGGGGATTTCTTGTCAACATGCTATAATGACTCTATTTCCTTTATATAAGCATTTTATTAAACATATCGGGAGTATGCCTTAGTTATACAACAATTTCTACACCTAATTATCATGGATACATCAATCAACATGTAACTTGAAGGGGTTTATCATGAACATCACACAATTCATCACATACTAGGATCAAAGCTTGGAACTTTATAATCAAAACATGAATTAAAACTCAACAACAACATGAACTTCAATTTCAATTCACATGAATCATGAAAATATCATAAATATAAAATCTTTGAATTTAGAAAAGGATTCTTGAACTTCTTGGGTGGAAGAAACCCAAGAATCAATATCTAACATACCTTAGTTCTTGATTTTACGAGGATTGACGGTGGAATTTTCTTGAATTTGGATCGTCAATTGGAAACCCTAAACTTGTTCTTGAGAGAAATTGAGAGAAACAACTATATTTTGGGTTAAATATGGCTGAATATTGGTTATAGGGTAATATAAGGGTGGAAAAAAGACTGAAATAACCCTGGGCTCGCGACTATTTTAATGACTGAAACTGGGTGCCAATGCGGAGCATCGATGGCATCGGCGTGATACCCAAAACATCGCACCATGATCGCAACAAGCCTCAGTACTTTTTGATGGCAGGCCTGGAACAATATTGACCAATGCGATAGGCGACGTGGCTCACCAGGATCGCGTTAGTCCACTGTTTTGGGATTCCAAACATGGTCTAAATGAGGTCCAAAAAATTCAAAACTTTTCTGGGAACCCCTATTGACATTCCTGAACATGAATTAACTTAAATATCGACAAACTAAGGTCGGGAAGGTCGTGAAATAATATTTCCAACTTATGAACGCTAAAATAAATTCTAAGTGTAAACACTTGGCTGAAATTTCTAAGTCGAGGACCCCTTTTCAAGTTTTAACGGACCGAGTTAAGCTTAGAATTTTGTGGGGTCTTACAATATCTCTCCCCTGGAAATATTCATCCTCGAATGAGACTGACTAAGATGAGATTTCTTATAAACTAATCTTACTTAAGGGACGTGAACATCTGAAACATGACTATATGACTGGAACTACCGATATTCTGAAATTTCATACTGAACATGCATATCTGATACATAAGTACATGACTTATTTGATTCATAAATGCATAATTGGGTTACTGATAAGCTGAATTTTCTCAAACTAAACATGCATATCTAATGCATAAATATCTGACAGAACTTACTCTTGAATGCATGACTGAATATGCACTGGTAACTAATATCAAGTTTGTGAGGAAAAGTCTGAGCACAAAACTGAATGGATTCTAAGGACATGAAAAAATCAGGGAATCATAGAGTATCTCCCTCTTGGGATACTATGTCCTTCTAAGAACGCTTACTTCACTGAGATATAGGGGAAAACTGAGGCAATGCATAAGGCACCTACAAATTGGATCATAACTAAACATCTGGGATCTGAAACTAATGCATGTCTCATGAACTGAGCTAATCTTACAAATACTGGGACTTTCTATCTTAGAATAGTTACCTTTCTAAGATTTCTAATAGTATGACTAGATGTAAAGATGAGAAAACAGACTATACGAATATGACTGTCTGACTGCTAAATTGACTTACTGGCTTTACTAACTAACTCGTGCTAAAAACTTAAGATCAAATGGGAGAAAAGTATTTAACAATGCATATCTTGAAAATGAAGGACTCATAATGTCCCCGAATTTATGTTTGGGGAACTTTCATGATCATGGCGAGTCTGGAGTGCATAAAATCTATTCTGACGCTGACCACTAGTGGTACTGGAAGTGACACCCTACTGACACAAATCTTTTTCCCTCTGAGCCAATACTCTACACTCTCGTAACTTATGGCTTGGCTTATCACACCCAAAGCATACCTCACTGCCTGCTCTACATGTACCTAGTTAATTCTTACCACACTCTTCACAAAGTGGATAGGTATGATCATTTATCACACTACCCTGGGTGTTGGATCCTGGTGCCCTATAAAGATTGCCATCCTTAAACTTTGGTACTGGTGAACTAGCTGAAGATGAAGGTAGGATTGAAAACTTCTGACTATGCTGAGAACGGTTACCACCCTGTGACCCTAGTTGAGAAAAACTAAAACTACCTGTTCTGGCTTTCTTACTTACCCTCTCTCTTTTCCTAGCTTTCTCTGCCTTAATATGTTGAGGGTGCATCATCAATAAAGAAAGATCCATGTCCCTATTGAGCATAACAGTCCTACACTCCTTAACCACCAACCCAGATACACCAGTAATAATCTTTAGACTGAGAGTTTAACTGGAGTTTATGCTCACTTGCATGACATGAATACTAAAAAGAAGGGAAACTATTCCTAAAACATCTTATAGCCTCCTGTACATAAATGTGGCGCACAACATACCCATGCATAAGACTATACTAGATGTGACATTTCAGACTTCCTAGGATACTATTGAACCTTACGCTCTAATACCAAGTTTGTAACACCCCAAATTCTGAATCCCAGACGCTACACGATGCTCATAATCCCAAAGGACCATAAGCTAACCCTTTACTGATACCTGCTGCAATAACTAAATAATGTACTGTAAAAATATAGAAAATTAGTGGAAAACATGCCGTAAGGTTCAAACTAAAATACAACTGAAAACTGAATACTAATAAAACTATCTGAATATCTAGTCTGAAAAGCCTCTAAGCTGTCTGAGCTGTGGAGTTGATGGGATAATCCTCCAACTAACTTCGTCTACTGAAAATACTGAATCTAATGCAATAATAAAATAAGGAACATCCTCGGGTGATAAGGACTCACTGCTAAGTCTACTGCTGCTGGATGAATTTGAACTGCTATGGGTGCTCTGGGCTCGTGCTTCTGAACCTATGGTATAAAACACCATAGCGTAGGAAAGTATGTGTCAGTATGTGAGAATGTATTGGTACGCTAGATGAGGTTAGGCTAAATGCAAGGGTTCATATGCAAGAACAATAACTAATTGAATGATATGCAAGAGCTGGATTAGCATACATAAAGGATCTGTAACTACTGAACATGCTGCACATACTGATACTAACTATACTAGAATTGAATTTTATAGCTGATAACTGAATATACTGCTACTCTGGGATTACTGACAATTGAGTCTACTAGCACTATATTACTGATGATTTCTATGGGGTTGATCATATCTAGCAGGGACACCTGGGATCAGTCCTATCTAGCGGGTGATTCTTAAATCTATGGAATTATCTAAGTTCCTTACTGAGCTGAGTGACTATATCTGATAGTCCTGATTTATGACATACTGAACTGAGTTCTATTTTTGAGATTAAATCTGAGACTAAAACTAATTTATGATTAATGAGTACTAAATACTAAAGCTGCAACTGTGGGAATGTTCATCTAACTGACATGTCCCGAATCTGAACTAATGGGTCCAACCTGTAACTCCAGCTGGAAGGGTGTCAGTATCATGCCACGGGTAAAGACACTGTTGTGGAGTCAGTCCTAATCTAGCGGGTGCCTCTTGAGATCAGTCTTGTACTAGCGGGTAATCCCTGAGTATATCAGTCCTACCTAACGGGTGACATCTCATACCTACAATAGATACGCAGTTTTGGAACTTAGGGATTGCTTCTAGGGATCTCAGTCCTATCTAGAGGGTGAACCCACATCCCTAGGCTCGCTCGGTGCTGAATCCTACTCCCAACTGAAAGACACTGACTAATTTCTTAGTTCATACTAGGCTTGGCTGAACTGTTATTGATCATAATGATTAATTAAAATGAACTAAGTTTACTGAGTTTTGTTGACTGACGGAATACTACTAAATTTTGTTAACTGGCTGAATGCTACTGAGTTCTGAACTGAATACTTGAATACTATTGAGGTTTGAACTGTATACTGAACTGGACTGGAATGATACTTAGCTTACTGAATCTTTCCTAAGTTCTATGACTGACTACTGAGTTCTACAGATCATGGCATGGCTGAGATTATCATAAAACTGACACTATCTCTAGATAATCAGCTAAATTTTTGGGTATTAAATACCCTCAAGACTCGATAACATAAATAATACAAGATAGGACAACTCAAACTTAACATGCCAATAGGCTATCATTCACAACACAATCATGAAGCATCTCTTCAAGCACTTGTAAGTCTTAAACATATAAATGTATACAGAATTAATACTTATCTCTTAATTCATTCACTAAGGTCTTTCAACAAACACTTGGCATGCATTAACTTATACACAATTGGGGATTTCTTGTCAACATGCTATAATGACTCTATTTCCTTCACATAAGCATTTTATCAAACATATGGGGAGCATGCCTTGGTTATACAATAATTTCTACACCTAATTATCATGGATACACCAATCAACATGCAACTTGAAGGGGTTTATCATGAACATCACATTCATCACATACTAGGATCAAAGCTTGGAACTTTGTAATCAAAACACGAATTAAAATGTAACAACAACATGAACTTCAATTTCAATTCACATGAATCATGAAAAACTCATAAATATAAAATCATTGAATTTAGAAAAGTATTCTTGAAATTCTTGGGTGGAAGGAACCCAAGAATCAACATCTAACATACCTTAGTTCTTAATTTTATTAGGATTGACGATGGAATTTTCTTGAATTTGGATCTTCAATTGGAAACCCTAAACTTCTTCTTGAGAGAAATTGAGAGAAACAACTATATTATGGGTGGAATATGGCTGAATCATGCGTTATAGGGTTATATAAGGGTGGGAAAAAGACTAAAATAATCCTAGGGTCGCGACTATTTTAATAACTTAAATTGGGTGCCGACTCGGCGCATCGATGGTGTCGACGTGATACCCGACACATCATGCCATGATCTTGACAAGCCTCAGTACTTTTGACTGGCATGCCTGGAACAATATTGACCAACATGATAGGCAACGCGGCGCACCAGGATTGCATTGGTACACCATTTTGGGATTCCAAATATGGTCTAAATGAGGTTTAAGAAATTCAAAACTCATTCAGAAACCCCTATTGACATTCCTGATCATGAATTAACTTTAATATCGACAAATTAAGGTCAGGAAGGTCATGAAATAAGATTTCCAACTTATGAAGGCTAAAATAAATTCTAAGTGTAAACACTTGGCTGAAATTTCTAAGTCTAGGACCCTTTTTTAAGCTTTAACAGACTGAGTTAAGCTTAAAATTTTGCGGGGTCTTACAGGTTTATACCCATTATTATTATTTACAAGTTTATGAGATTTCCAGTGATTTAGAAGTTGAATTACATGATTTTGTTTATATTTTCATGCATATTGCAGAAATTTCTAAATTTTGAATTAATTTATTAATGTTTACATTATCAACCATGAACATTATGATATTTTAACATGAGTTTGATGCATGGGTTATTAAGACCTAATTAAAGATTGAAATTTCAAGATTTGTTGTGCTATAAACACCCTATGACTAGATTTATTTTCAGATTATGAATAAAAATTTGACCTTTTGGTCTCAGAATAGCTATGAAATCCACTTTACAGATTCAGATTATAGATTTAGCTTTACAGATATATAGTTGGTTTTCATTATAAACCATTATACTATTTTTAATGTGGATTTCCATCATAATGAGCATACATATTTAATGGGAGTAGTATTTAGCAGCGAGATGGGTACGTTACTACAGTTTTATACCCCAGAACTACGTGTCACCATAGGATTAAGATTATTCTCACTTTTATGTGGATGACTAAGATTGTGATCACTTAAGATAAGGTTATACTCCCTGGCAAGAGTATGACTTCTTTCCCTAATGTGAGGATTCTTCCTTAGAAAGACAAGACGTTGGACTCCATGAATGCTCACATGTTTTAGTCAGTTAGAAGAACCTCCCAAAGTCTCTAAGTCCCTAATTGAAAAGAATAACAAAAAAGATTTTATAAAACTAAGTGTAAAGGCTCACAGTTTTACTCAGATTATGCTTTACAAAAAGACAATAATTGCAGATTTCAGCTTTCAGGTTTCAGATTTAGAAGTGAGCTCTTTTACACTTAGACAGTATGATTTATAGACAGAACATTACCACCACTTTTAGAACTAAATGTTATGACTCACGAGATTTATAAAGTGTGATTTTCTATTCATGACTTCAGTATTTTAGATATTCCAACTTATGTGAGTTATTTACATTTAGCATGCATTATTTATAAATGATGATTATGAGATGATGTTTTAATTATGCATTTCACCCCATATACTCAGTACACCCTCAAAGTACTGATCCACATATACGACTATATGCTACATTGTCTTATGATATAGGTACAAGTTATAATATGTGCAGATAAAATCAGATAGTTGCAGATTCCAGCCAGTAGATAATGATTCCTCCTACTTTGGGGACATTGGTTAGATGTTATTTATGTACTTTAGTTTTTTTAATCATATGTATTGATTAGTGGTAGTTGGATTGGGTCTCAGCTATCTATAGTCAGTATAGTAGAGGCTTCATAGATGTCAGTTAGAGTCAGTTATGTAAATTCAGTCTCTCATTTCAGACCTTATCAGATTTTAAAAGTTGTATCTGTATTGTATTTTTCATAGATTCCATCATTTCTATGTTTCCGCACAGTAAATTCAGTTATTGTATACATATTTAATTAGTTGCTTAATACTATGCCAATTCATGGGTTAGCTTGGGATCACTTGTGGTCCTAAGCACCATGTGACGTCTTGAGATAGATTTTTGAGGCGTTACAAACTTGGTATTAGAGCACAGAGTTCAAGTGTCCTAGGGTGTCTGTGAAGCCGTGTCTAGTAGAGTCTTGCGGAACGGTACGGAGATGTTTGTACTTTTCTTTGAGAGGCTACGAGGCATTTAAAAAAAGTTTCCTTTCTTTCATACTCTAGATCATGCTGTAAAGTTGTTCCTTTAGAAACTTCTATCATTTCATATGTTTATCCATACTTATTCATCTATATTATATTCTTGAGATAACATGATTAGCAAGCTCCAGTTCCTCCCCAGACAATGCTCTCAGATTTACTAGAAGAAACTTCAAAAGTCACAAAAGGGGCTTAAGAGGAGCTCCCTAGTGTGTTAAGTTCCTTAAGTTGAAAGTTTATGTTCTCATCCTTATGAGTTGTTCAGTTGAGGTAGAATTAGATATGTATTCAAATTATCTATTAACTCTTTTTAATATAGATAAGCTCATGAGAGGAGATAGTATAAACCTAGACTATTAAATATAGTGTGTATTCAAGGGATATTATGAACTTTAGTGTTATGATTTATGAATAGTAAAACCTTATTATAGTTGGAAGTATGGGTATAGAAGAGCAGTGGCAAGAAAGTGGGAACAACGATTGATAAAGAATATAGAGATAAACTTGTGCATGTTATCGAGATGTGTTAAGGTGATATGTTCTTGTGTTTTAGTTTAGTGAAATGAAGAAACGGAGTTATTAGTCAAGGTGAATTATTGTTTGCTTGAAGCACGGAAGAAGTTATTGATGGTAATTACTGTATTTGAAATGTATAGGATATTAATGAAGTGTTTGGTGGTTTAGTATCATTAATTTAGTCTTCCCTTGAGATTACAAAAAGGAGTTTAGCTGAAACTTATTGAGCTGTTATAGTAAGCAAGATGTATAGACGGGTAAATAGTACTGATGCGTAGAAGGATGATGTGTTAATGGATTATGATAAGATAGGACATATGATTATGATCGATTATTATTGATATAAAGTTCTAGTAGACTAGTGTTTCTTGATGTTTTATTTTATAACTTCCAAGTGAGAATAGCAATAGACATTAAGTTTGAATAGTTGATGCTCATCAAGGTGGATGTAATAATTTCTTGGTTAGTGATGCTAGTTATATGGAAGTGATCTAGTAGGCTTGAATAGTATGTATACGAGTTTGAGTCCATTTTTGATAATTAAGTATGATGTTGTATGAATGATGAAGAATTATGCCTAAGGTGATATGGGGTTGCTTTATTTTCTAAGGTTATTACGTGTTTTGTGTGGTTGGTAGTACCGTTGAGTTGCTAAGTGGAAGAAGACTAGTTAGATGGTATATGGTGTTCTAAATATCTAAGTTAAGGAGTTTTGATTGATGATGTTGAGATTTCTTGATATGATCTTGATTCTCATGGTTTAGAGATATAAGTTTAGAGTTGCGATATTAGTAGGCTATGACGAAAACAACATAGTTTATTAAAGGTTGAAGACATCTGTGTTAAATATTAGAATCTAAGTTTGAAGCCTTGAAGAATGAGCAAATAGAAATGAGAGTTGAAGCTCTAAATGGTGTGAAATTAGGATATGGTTATACCCATGAAGATTCTAAGTTAGTAAGTATTCAAGATATTATGCGATGACTAGTGGGGCTGTAGAAAGATAGAGTTATATCTCAGAAGGAAGTATTGGACGTGGGTTTTACACTTTTAGGTGTAGTCTTCCAGAGTAAGTTTATTACTTGCGTGTATTGTTATGTTCCATATCCCAGAGTACAGTGGTTGTGGTTCAGTTTAGAGTTTAGTAAAGGGCTCCACAAGCTTAGAGTAATGGCTTAAAACTAAGGGGGATATGATAGAAGGAGTAACCAAGTCAGACTTCCAAGTTCCAGTGGTGATGCCAGTGTAGTGTAGGGTATCAGAAAGTAAGGATAAGGCTCAACCCAGTCTTATTTCAGTATTTTTAATTATCCCAATATCTACTCATGCCTTTCGTGTAAGTTCAATGATCAAAGTTCATGTTCATGTGTATAATAGAGAATCATGTGCTCTCCCAGTTCCTAGTATGAGGAGTTCTAATTCATCTAGCAGTAGGAATCACATTTCATAAATTATGAACTCTAAATGCAGGTCATGCAGCTCATGACTCATGTACTCTTGCTTTACAGTATGTTCAATTCCAATACTCAAGCAACACCCTTAACAATCAGTGAAATTCAGATTTATATCATGAACGTCCTCATATTAGATCTCTTTAGTGAATCTATGATGTGAATACTCTATTCCTCTGGCCTTGGTAAAGTGTCAAGTTATGCTTAGTATCCCTTCATGTTCTGGATCCTGACATTCCAACCTTTCAGTGACCTCCCCTAGGTCAAGATAGTGATGATGCGTCAATGTGTTATGTTGGGAAAAATGGTTGAAAGCTGGTGTTATGGAAGTCTATAAGTTTGAAAGAGTTTTTAAGGTGAAGTTTATTTTCTTGTGTATGACTTGGTTAGTTGAGAATATTTTATGTGTGTCTTCCTAAGAATTGAATAATGGTTGTTATTGATAGAGGTATTAGAGAATATGAGAAATATACTCTTATGGGTATTTGTTTAGAAGTGCATATGTGGTTATGAAGATAGGCTTGAACGTTACGTTGATATATAATTAGATGGGCGCATTGTGCAATAAGATTTCCTAGCAAGAGGTTGAATTTTGTTATAGAAGTGATAAGAAGAATTATCTTAGAGAGGAGTAGTTATGACAATACTTGGGGTATTGAATCCATGGTTTAGACTAGTATTATGGTGTTAGGTGTAGTACCTTCTGATTCTGAGTTAGGCTTGACCACGATGAGAAAATATGGTTCAGTTAGAATTTAGTAGACGGATTTATCAATGCCATGTGAGAATTATAAGTTGAATCAAGAGAGTATGGTATTTGAGGGGAATAATATAGTTGAGGGAGTGTTTGAGAAGTGTTGCTAAGCTTGAAAGTAAGAAGTTGCATTGCTTAAGGCTAGAAATTCTATCCTGACTTATGATTTATAGGTCTAAGTTATATGCTATAGGGTCATAGCAATATTGTAGTTTCCTATCTAGATGTTTTGTTCAGATTATGCCCACAGTTCTTTACTCCCTAATAACATTAGAAATTTCTTAGAAAGGTGTTGAAGAAATACTCCATTGGGGTATGAGCGTTCGATATGATTCAGTCCGTATAGTCAGTAATCCAGCTTAACAGTCCAATAGACAAATTTCCATTGTTTTTCATCTTCCAATTTAGTCTTGTCTTACTAACTGAAATTTCATGAGTATGGCCATTTTGAGAGGAAGTTTGTTTGCATTCATGTAAATTGTAGATTCAGCTCAGTATATACATCATGTATCATTTTAGATTTAGATATTAAGTCATGATTCAGTCCATAAGTATCCTGCGTATTATCTCAGTCTTTTCCTAGTATTTTAACCAAATCAGTATCATTCGGTGACGAACGATCCCAAGGGGGAGATGTTGTAATGCCCTGAGTTTTCATGTCACAAACCTCCCATTTTTCTCACGAAATCAGATCCAGCTTAAAGTAATGATTACTCATAAGTTACGCTCTCGTTTCTATCTCATCCATATAGCTATTTTTTCATGAGAATTCATGCACTTACAAATCAGTTCAGTAGCTCACTATGTTGAGATTCATTCATACAATTTATTTCAGTTGTGCATGATAGCCTAAAGCCTAAAATTCCTCAGTATTTTCAACTTAATTAGCCACAATCGAGGATGAATGTTCCCAAGGGGGAGATATTGTAACACCCCGCACTTTTCCTAGCTTAAAACCATCCCTAGAATATCAAAGATTTGATTCAAAGATGAATACCTTTTATTTCATACAGTATTTTATATATTTAGACTTTCTATTGAGCGGAAAATTGAATAAGATTTCCATCGATACCAAATTCGCCCAAATCAGATACTCGGTTGAGGAGTTAGAGCATTTTTAAGTTGACAGTGTCCTACCTGAGCAACCACCGCATCGCGGTGAAGGACAATTCCATAATTGTCAATTCTAGTGGTCCTTCCCGATATTGGTGCCTCGCAGAGAGGTCCAAATTCCCAATTGTCGATTTCCAGTAGCTCAACGCGATGGTGGAGCGTCGCACCAATAGCCAAAATGGAAAAACTATAGGGCACGGTGATAGCTCCACATCGCAGAGAATGCCCAGTTCCCACTTATCCTTTTCCAGTGAACCACCGCGTTAACGGCGCGTCACGCCGTAGGCCAATTTCATGAATTTTCCTAGTTTGAGTAAAATTTTAAAAGAGGCTCTTTGGTCTTTTCTCTAGCCCCAAGTCATGAATAACAGACCATTTAACCCATCCTAAGCATATTATACCTACTTTTCAGCAAAATACTCTTAAACAAACCCTAGATCATCAAAGCTTACTCCCCAAGAAATCCAATTTCTCTATTAATTTTCCAAAGCAATTGAAGATTAAGGATTCCCAATTCAAGAACTCTAAGAAATAATCTCCAAAGACACAATAGGAGTCCAAGAATTCAAGCTTTTCATCTAAGATCATCAATTAAGGTATGTGGGGTTATGAAGAAGGACAATCCCTTCGTCCTTCTGCCCAAAACTTATTTTAATTCTAATTTTACTGTATTTTATATGATTTCCCATGAAATTCAAGTTAGGGTTTATACCCATTATTGATATTTACAAGCTTATGAGATTTTCAGTGATTTAGAAGTTGAGTTACATGATTTTGTTCATATTTTCATGCATATTGAAGAAATTTTCAGATTTTGAATTAATTTATCAATGTTTACATTATCAAGCATGAACATTATGATATTTTAACATGAGTTTGATATATGGGCCATTAGCCCTAATTAAAAATTGCTATTTCAAGATTTGTTGTGCTATAAGACCCCTATGGCTAGATTCCTTTTCAGATTATTGATAAAGATTTGACCTTTTGGTCTTAGAATAACTATGAAATCCACTTTATAGATTTAGATTACAAATTTAGCTTTACAGATATACAATTAGTTTTCATTATAAAAGATTTCAGTCCCTCATTTCAGACCTTATCAAATTGTAAAAGTTGTATCAATATTGTATTTTTCACAGATTCCATAATTTCTATGTTTCCACATAGTAAATTCAATTATTGTATACATATTTAACCAGTTGCTTAATAGTATGCCAGTTCATGGGTTAGCTTGGGATCACTTGTGGTCCTAAGCATCGTCTGTCATCTCGGGATAGATTTTTGGGGTGTTATAGTTATCCGCGAGCTTTGCCTCAGTACACTCTTTATTTCATGTGTCCATGCTTGAGAAATATATTGGAAATCATTCCCTTGTCTTTCCTATTGAGGAGATTGGTGTGAAAGATTCCTTGACATATGAAGAAATGCCCATAACAATCTTAGATAAACAAGTCTGACAATTGGTGAGTAAGAAGATAGCTTCCATCAGTGTTGTGGAGGAATCAAAAGATAGAAAAAACTACTTGGGAATCAGAAGATGCTATGCGTACTAGATATCTGTCGCTATTCAAATCTTTGGACGATATCATAGAAGGTATAAATTCTATCTTACTAGTTTAATTTTATGTAAATCTTTGAGATCATGCTTAGTATGTCTCGAGTCATCATTCGGGAATGAATGATCCTGGGTGGGAGTAGGGTGGGGTGGGGGTGGGGATAATGCAACACCCCAGATTTCTTAACATATAAATAGAGCTTAAAAAAACCCCCCACAAGACCCCTAGGCTGAGGATAAATCACCTTGGGATGGGTTCAGATGGGTTGGGGTGGTTTTTGATGAAAGAATGACCCGTTCGATGCGAGAGGGACCCCGCGCAATAGACCTACACCGCGTGGGCCACCGCAGGAAACTACTACCTAACCTGCACAATGGCCTCACACGACGATAGGGATAGCTCATGCTAGGGGTCACGTCGCGAGGCGGCTACCCTGTGCTAGGGGTTGTACAATGTGGCTACCTCTCCACACCGATGATCCCACCTCACCCCCTTCTTTTTCTTTTAATATGACACCATTTTTAATTTTATTTTAAGGGTATTTGGGTCTTTATACACCCTTATGTCATTTACAATTCTCCATATATGTGATTAAGACTCTAAGGATGACTTTTTACACTAAAAGTCATCTTGTAATCATTCTTAGAATAAGAGAGGAGAAAACCATCTAGGATTCAAGATTTCTAATTTCCAAGGGTCAATTATGCCAGATTCTCTTAACAAAATGATATGTAGAATGATTCTAACACTCATGGTCTAAACTTTGATGTTTTGATAAACTCTAAGTTTTTGTGTGTGTATATATACATACATACATATATATATATATATATATATATATATATATATATATATTATGGATTTTGAAATTGATTTAAGAGCATGAATTATGAATCCCCTTTTCTATCATAAAGTCTATTTATTAATTATCCTGTGGATTGTTTAAACGAATGATTGAAATCTTGACTTCAAATTCTTCTTTATCAAATGCATAGTAACTTTTACGTGTTTCAAAGGGGGTGTTTCGTATTTTTAAATGCTCTTTTGTTCTCATGGAGATTATATGTGATTATGAAAGAGATGATCACCTAAGAGTTAAGTCTTGAAAGAAAGATGTTTTACTTAAGCTACATTGTCTCATAATGTAGGTTTACAGGCTCAGTCCCGTGGTCCAATACAACAGTAAAAGTTCCTTGAAGTTTCAAAATTGGTTAGCCCTTCTTTTTCTAAAAGACATCTACTTATATGCTCAGTTTCTTTCAGTTTTATGGTCTAGCTAGGGGCCTTGTCCCGGCTTAGACAGATAATCACTACTGGAGGCTTCGTAGACTAGATTTGGTTCATGTTTTGTTATGACTTTACTCATAAATTTTGTTTTGAAAAACTTCTTGAAAACTCTATTGTATTTTTTTTCTGCATTTCGAATGAATTATGCTTATAGTAGTATGCTAAGGGGTCTCTCGTGCCTTTGTGGTTTGGGATGCTCGTCGTGGCTAGGGCCTTGGTTCAGGTTGTGACAGTTGACCAATCATATCTGTTGGGTTTAATTGGTGTGAATAGAAAATAAAGGGACACAACCTTTTGAGGAAAAAACACATTGTTTTGGAAAAGGAGTGACTATTTGGATAGTTGTGTCTATTAAAAAAAAGACACAATGTTTTGAATGAATATACATGACTCTTCCAAAGGATACACCTTTTCGGATGAACCATTGCCACCTTTCAGAAGGGGCACTTTATGGCTATATAATTAGTATAATATACTTCTGCTTAAGAAAAAAATATTTTCTTGCTTCTAAAAACTCTGTGTGATCATCTCCCATTGAGTGAGTTCGAAGAAAACCAGAAAGTTTGAGGTACCGCTACATTCTGGTTGTGAAGCTATTTTATCCTGGAAGAAAAATTCCGCAACCTCGGGAACTTGAGGGAAATTATTTCCTTAAGGACACTCCGTGAATTCGGAGGACTTGGCTTTTTTCTGCTTCATCTATTTTTCTTTAAAAACTGAAAATATACTTCTTTGAAAGATCATTTTGATCTTGTGTTGAAGGTGTTGGAAAACTTCATAAGTGTTCTTGATTTATTCTTGAACTTGTGTCGAAGTAGTGTTGCGAAAATACATATTTTATGTACCTGAAAAACAATAATCTTAAGGAAATAACTCTGGAAAAAATATTTATTTTTTGCTTGTTTGGTGAAATTTTCTTTTCACTAAAGCTTTTTTTCAAAATATGTATTGCTTGTTTTTTGGAGATTAAAGCTTTAAGCTTTCTACTCCATTTGAACTTAACTAGTGATTGAAGACATAAAATCTTCGTACAAGTTAAAGATCACTTGGTTGATGATTGGAAGTCATAAAAAATTCATCGTTAAACTAGAAACAAGAGGTGTTTAAAGTTGCTGCAACTTTTTAATAAGCATTTCGATATACTAAAGGTATTTTCTTGTTGTGATAGGAAAATGACTAACGATAGTCAAGTGCAAGATGCTGCAACGACTGTGGGGGCAACTAGTGTTGCCACAATAAGTCACACTAATGCTTTGCCGGCAATGTCATCAGCGGAGAAACTCGGAAAGTTCGCGGGTATTAACTTCAAGAGGTGGCAGCAAAAAATGTTCTTCTACCTCACAACTCTTTGTCTTCAAAGGTTCACATTTGAGGAAGCACCAGAGGTGCCCGAGGGAACCTCTGAACAAAAGCGATTTATGATTATGAAGGCTTGGAAACACTCAGATTTCCTTTGTAGGAACTACATCTTGAGTTGTCTCCAAGATGACCTCTACAATGTGTATAGTGGAACAAAGACAACAAAAGAGTTATGGGGAGCTCTAGAATAGAAGTACAAGACAGAGGATGCCGGAACTAAAAAGTTCTTCGTTGTAAGATTCCTGGAGTATAAAATGATAGACAACAAGCCTGTTGTTTCTCAAGTGCAGAAACTACAAGTGATTATCCATGATCTCCTTATGGAAGGTTTGATCGTGAATGAGGTATTTCAAGTAGCAGCAATAATAGAGAAGCTACCACCTATGTGGAAAGACTTCAAGAACTATTTGAAACACAAATGCAGGGAGATGTCAGTCGAAGATCTGATTGTATGACTATGCATTAAAGAAGTTAATAAGGCTACAGAAAAAAGGTCAAGAGGAAATTCTATAATGAATGGAGCAAACATTGTAGAAGATGACCAAAGCAACTTTAAAAAGCAAAAGAAAGCCGGAAATGAAAGAAATCAACCCAAGAAGTCAAGGGAAAGTACTTCAACTGTGGAAAGATTGTCCACAAATGAACAAATTGTCGGGCCCCTAAGAAAGGAAAGAAAAAGGACCAAGCAAATTTGGTTAAGTCCAAGAAAGAAACGGATGATCTGTGTGCTATGCTTTTCGAATGCAACATAGTGGGAAATCCTTATAAATGATGGATGGATTTTGGTGCCACCCACCATGTTTGTGCTAATAAGGAGTTATTTTCTGCTTTTGCTCCGGCTCAAGGAGAAGAAAAAATCTACATGGAAAACTCCGCTAGTGTAAAAGTAGAAGGAATAGGAAAAGTGTGCTTGAAAATGACTTCAGGCAAAGTGTTGACACTCAACAATGTCTTGTATGTTCCAAAGTTAAGAAAGAACTTGATTTTTATTTCACTTATAGACAAAATCGGATTTAAATATGTATTTGTTTCTGGAAAAATTGTACTTAGTAAAGGAGAAGTGTCTGTAGGAAAAGGCTACCTCAATGAGGGCCTATTCAAAATAAATGTAATTAATGTTGAAATCAATAAAAGTTTAATTTCTTCTTACTTACTTGAGTCTTATGATTTATGGCACGAACGATTAGGCCATTCTAATTACAAAACATTACAAAAACAGATTAACTTAGAAGTTCTGCCAAACTTTGTGTGCAATAAATCAAAGTATCAAACGTGTGCGGAATCAAAGTATGCTAAGCATCCGTATAAGTCCATTGAAAGGAATTCCAATCCCTTAGACTTAATACACACTGACATTTGTGATTTAAAGTCAACACCATCACGAGATGGGAAAAAGTATTTCATAACTTTTATTGACGATTGCACTAGATATTGTTATGTCTACTTGCTAAATAGTAAGGATGAAGCAATAGATGCGTTTAGGCTATACAAAACTGAAGTTGAAAATCAGTTAGATAAGAAGATCAAAACTATTTGAAAATCAGTTAGAGAAAAAGATCAAAACTATTAAAAGTGATAGGGGAGGAGAATATGAATCTTCCTTTGTAGAAATATGTATAGAGAATGAAATTGTCCATCAAACTATAGCCCCATATTCACCTCAATCTAATGGAATTGTGAAAAGGAAAAACCAAACTTTGAAGGAAATGATGAATGCCTTACTTATAAGTTCAAGTTTACCGCAAAGCTTGTGGAGGGAGACTATCCTTATAGCCAATCGAATACTCAATAGAGTTCCCTATAGTAAGACACAATCAATTTCTTATTAAAAATAGAATGGAAGGAAACCAACTTGAAATATTTCAAAAAGTATGAGGGCATCTAGCAGAGGTCTAAGTTCTTATTCCTAAAAGGGTTAAGATACGACCTAAGATGATTTTTGGTTCATAGGATATGCTAAAAGTAGTAAAGCATGTTGGTTTTTCGTTCATAAATTCAAATATCCAAATATTAATGAAAATATGATAATTGAATCAGATAATGCTGAATTTTTTAAAAACATTTATCCGTATAAAACTAGACATGAACAGTCTAGAGGGGGGTCTAAACTACCTTAAAATGAACCAAGTGAGGATGTACATAATGATGAGAATCCAAGACGTAGTATATGTCAAAGAACGGCAACTTTATCTGGATCGGATTTTGTAATATTTCTCTCAAAAAATAAGCCTCAAATATTCAAAAAAGTGATGGCATCTTTGGATTCATCCTTTTGGAAAGAGGCAGTCGATAGTGAGATTGATTCAATGTTAACCAACCATATATGGGAGTTGGTTGATCTTCCTCCAGAAAATAAACCTTTAGGTTCTAAATAGATCTTCAAAAAGAAAATGAAAGCTGATGGTACTATTGACAAGTACATGGCAAGACTTGTGGTAAATGGCTTTAAACAAAAGGAAAGTCTTGATTACTTTGATACATACTCTCTCCAGTAACGAGGATAACGTCAATTCGGATGTTAATTGCCTTGGCGGCTGTATATGGTCTTGAAATCCATCAAATGGATATGAAAATAGCATTCCTAAGCAGAGAATTAGAGGAAGAAATCTACATGGAACAGCCTGAGGGTTTTGTGGTTCCAAAAAAGGAAAATAAGGTGTGTAAACTTGTTAAGTCACTTTATGGACTACAACAAGTACCTAAACAGTGGCATGCGAAGTTTGACCAAACCATGTTGGCAAACAAGTTCAAAATTAATGGATGTGATAAATGTATTTACATTAAATCACCAAGTCATTATTTGTTTATATGTGGATGATATGTTGATCATCAGTAGAGACATTTCTAACATAAATACAATGAAATGAATGTTCGAGAGCAAGTTCGATATGAAAGACCTTAGAGTTGCGGATGTGATCTTAGGAATAAGAATCCATAAAACTGCACAAGGGTTGACATTTTCACAATCTCATTATATCAAAAAGGTACTTGACAAATTCAAGTATATGGAGTTTGGTATTGCCAAGACTCCATTGGATGTGAGCTTCACACTTCGAAAGAATGAAGCTGAAAGTGACTTATAATTGGAGTATGCAAGAGTGTTGGGATGTTTAATGTATCTAATGAATTGTACACGACCATACATAGCATGCACTATAAGTAAGTTGAATCGGTACATGAGTAATCCCAATAAAACTCAATAGAGGGCAATGAAAAGAGTTTTGGGGTATCTTAAATACACTCAAGACTATGCTTTGCATTATAATAAATATCCGACGGTACTTGAAAGATATACTGATGCAAATTGGATCATCAATCCACGAGTGGATATGTATTTACTATCGGTGGAGGAGCGGTCTCTTGGAAATCATCCAAACAGACATGTATTGCTCGCTCTACAATGGAATCTGAATTTATCAAATTGGATAAAGCTGGTGAAGAAGAAGAATGACTTTGAAATTTCTTGAAAGATATTACTTATTGACCAAAACCAGTGGTACCAGTATGTATACACTATAATGGCCAAGCGACAATAGGTAGGACAGGGAGCATGATGTACAACGGTAAATTCTGTCACATAAGATGAAGACATAATACCATTAGAGAACTTCTCTCTAGTAGAATTATCACTGTTGACTATGTAAAGTCAAAGGATAATATGTCAGATCCACTTACAAAAGGCCTGTCTAGAGAAGGAGTTAGGAGGTTATCCAAGGGAATGAGTTTATGGCCTAGGACAAGTCAGCATGCTGTAACTCTACCTAGCAAACTGGAGATCCCAAGAACTAGGTTTAATAAAATAAAACAAAGTTATGTCTGACAGGTTCAACATTGTGAATATACCCAACCCATTCTCATAATGTAGACAATGCTTAGTAAACAAAGATAAGACTTATGGTGTGAAGTCTTTTAATGATTATCTAAATTTGACAGATTTGACCAAATAGTTTAATCTACAGGATTGAACATTTAAAAATCACCTATATGAGGGCTAAGTCGAAGCCACTTCAAGGAGAGTGTTAGGAAATGCCTATTCTCTAAGCTCTCATGAGATCGGGACATGTTCATGGCTAAAACGAACAAAATCGTGAGAACCATAAATGGTAAAAGGCGGATTATGTGACATGTGTTGTCTAGGTGTACATTAAAGCTCGATGATTCAAAGATATCAAATCTACCGACTGATCGAGTGCATCCGATGCATGTTCACTACGGAAATTTTAAAGGGAAACCCAGTTATCTAGATGCAATCAGTCTTTTCTTGATGATCACATACTTGTCCATAAAGTTTTTACAAAGAATAGCTGCCACGACCCAAATTGGGGCCTGGCCATGACGGACATTCCAAACCATGAAGGCCCAAAATGTCCTTCTCTATCTGGTAATCATGCACAACATTCATATAATAAAAGAAAATACGGAAATATAATCGAATACGAAAACATAGTCATACTCTAAATTTAATTTAACAATGACGGATAAAACCCCAATATCAATAAAACAACACCTGAACCAGTCTGCAAAATCTCTACTACATCTGAAAATAACATCTATCTGAAAACTGGGACAAGGCCCCCAGTAGACCAAAACTTTAATAGATGACATAATCTGAAAGGACAGGCCTTCTGGAATAGAGAAGGCTTACCACTGCACAATCTGATCTGCTGTCTGAATTATCTACTGCTTATCTGGACCCCTAGACTGAGCCTCAGAACCTAAGAGGTAGGGGAGAGAGGTCAATACAGATATACTGTACGCAGAGCAAATCCAAAATAATCATTTGTATTCAACATATATGAGAGAAATTTAAAGCAGTTCATAAACATATCATATAGTAAGAAATCACATGGCTATTTTAAAAGACTCTGTGAAAACATCTGAAATTTGTGATACTTTTTGTCTTACTTTTGCGCTAGGTGGTATACTCGACAATTCTGTAATCCCACGGGCTATATGGAATCTACCATTAATTCGGCAGCCAAGCCCCCAACCCAAGTGTGCTGCAAGGGTCAGAGTCTCTGAATCTACTACGCCACACGGCCGTCGCCAGCGTACAACAATAATTTGCCCGTATTGATAAATACGATTTTAGGCTAAGAGTTACTTGAACTCAAGCCTTCTTCGGATAACCACCTAACCCTCTTTATGTCCATTTTTAACTCTTTAAAACATACATTCTCTGAAAATATATTCTGAAAACATTCTCTGAAGACATACTCTGAAGACATACTCTGAAAACATACTCTGTTATGGCATACATACTTATGGTATCGTCATACCATTGACTTGCAAGTCACATCTCTAAGCCATTATTAGCATATTAGAAGCTCTATTTCCAAAACATAAATTTGGGACCACCATATCAATAAATCAGTTTGAAGCATCCTTTCCTTAAATACTCATGTAAACATATGTATGCAACTCTTTTTGACAACATTTAAAATAATACAAGGTGGCCATGTCAAAATTCTTAATCTTATGCAAATCTTTCTCTCTTTAACAAAACATATTTATATCAAGAAACTCCCTCTCAAAATCTTTAAATCAAGCTCAAAATACTATGGTATTTGAGTAAACTATTTTCAAGCCATAAATCATGCATATCAAATCATTCACAATAAGATCATAAATTTAAAGTCATCACAAGAGAGGGATTTCATAATTTATGCTCTCAAACAATCTTCAAATCTGAATTTTTCATTACATATACATATACATATACATGTAAATCAATTTAAGGGGAAAGGCCTAAGGGCCAAATCAACAATGCATTTGAACATTTATATTGCATAGTAAAATCATGTATTTCAAAACCCTTTCTAAAATCATGCTTGAAAATCTTTAAATCATGTTCTAGTGTTTCCAAGCCCATGTAGTTTTTAGGATAAATTTCATGCACCTTAAATTATAAGATATGAAAGATGGAACCTAGATCTTGATAGATGAAACCTGGATCTTGATTTGTTTCTTGGAGATCTTGAACTTAAGGCTTGATTTTCTTGAATTTCTTGTTCTTGGAGAAAACCCTAATTTGATCTTGTTTTGAGAGTGAAGAGGAGATTTTTGATGTTGTAAAATTGATAATGATTGATTAATAACACTTAAGGGGGTGATTTAATTCGTGTGAAAGGTTTTTTGAGTGAGGAAAAGACCAAAATACCCCTACTAAATCACTTCCCAGTTTCTAAAATTCTCAACTGACGACCAAGGCTGATAAGCCATCAAATCTGTGATAGCCCGTCAGCCCAGGTCGTCACCTAGGACCTGAAATTGATGGGTTTTTGCCTAAGGCTGATGACATATTCTGTCAATTTGTCAGATTTGTGACAAGCCATCAGAATTGTCATCACTTTGTTGCCAGACTGATATGTTGGAGCAAAATGGGCATAACATTTTGCTTCGATATTGGATTTTCGCAAAATTGGTGGAATTGGAAAGAAGACTCAAAGACCTTTCATTTGATATATAGTAAGCCCCCAAGTTCATCATATACAAGGAGTTACAGTCGATTGAAGTTGATCCAAGTTTTGACGCTTACTAAAATTTGAACGATAGGAAAACTTTCAACTAGTCCTTGAGTTAAGAGACCTCTATGATCTCGAATCATGCCCAACTAGATTCACACACTACATAAATGATTAACACACTATATTTGTATTAGATTTATGACTTTTGGAACATCTACGTGTAGAAATGACGGTTTTGTTCTAGCCCGAAATGCGGGGTGTTACAATAGCCATTCCCCATTCACGTGGGGGATTGTTGGGTTCAATTGGTGTGAATAAAAAATGGAGGGACACAACCTTTTGAGGAAAAGACAAATTATTTTGGAAAAGGAGTGACTGTTCGGATAGTTGTGTCTGTTCAGAAAAAAAAATACAATGTTTCAAATGAACAGACATGACTCTTCCAAAGGATACACCTTTTCGGATGAACCATTGCCACCTTTCGGAAGGGGCACTTTATGGCTATATAAACCTGCATTTTTCCACAGGTTTAGTATGAAAAATTTCTGCATAAGAAAAAATATTCTCTTGCTTCTAAAAACTCTGTGTAATCATCTCCTGTTGAGTGAGTTCGAAGAAAGTTTGAAGTACCGCTACATTCTGGTTGTGAAGCCATTTTATCCTGGAAGGAAAATTTCTCAACCTTGGGTACTTGAGGGGAATTATTTCCTTAAGGACACTCCGTGAATTCGGAGGACTTGACTTTTTTCTGCTCCATCTATTTTTCTTTAAGAAACTGAAAACATACTTCTTTAAAAGATCATTTTGATCTTGTATTGAAGGTGTTGGACAACTTCGTAAGTGTTCTTGATTTATTCTTGAACTTATATCGAAGTAGTGTTTCGAAAATACAGATTTTATGTACCCGAAAAACAACAATATCAAATAAAATGTCTTTAGTATATAGTGTTTTCTTGTCATCTAATATATATGCCATGGTTTGCAACTAATTAGGTTCAGCATGACGTTATGATGATTTCGAACCCAACATGCATTTAGTGTCCACAAGTGTAGGGAGAAGATTAACAATTTAAATAACAAAAGTATAAAAAAATAATTTGAGTTTCACATGGGAGAAATTAGTAATGAGTTGACTTGCTGTACCGTTTAGGAAATCCAAAGATCTGTAGAAAGAAACCTGAAACTTCAACTATATTTCCTCCTCATTCATTTTCGCAAACTTGTAAAAAGAAAAGTGTGATGTCTTCTTCATATGAGTATTTGTCTACAGGGAGATATTATGACCTTTCTCGATTGGAAAAACTTGGTCATGAATGGGGTTTAGGCTTCCGTATGAAGTCTCGAATTGAGGTCCTTTATATGAATCTTAAATTCCTAGATATGTTTCTCAGCTTGCAGAGCTTCACAAATGAATGCAGCAGTATGCAAGATGTTATACGGAATGTCCAAGCTCTTTATCCTTATGCTGAAGCTGAATTCAAGAGAATCAACAATCTGGACGATGTTGGATACGTGTTCGATAAGTTGAAAGAACAGATTTGGGAGATTAAGTTGGAAATCAGAGCTAAGTACTCCTTTCCAGAAGCATCAGTACCACTTCCCTCCAACGTTGCTATTCCCGAATTTGTCAAGAGATTCATTGATACTGTTGTAATGAATCTCAGTGATTTAACAGAGATGTATGATTTTTATTCTTGGTTTACTATAGTTCCTCACTCCAGCACGCAACAAATGGAAGAGGTTGTAAAGGAGTTGAAGTTATTGAGAAATTTTGTCTACTTTGTTTCAGACAGATGCACGGATCTTCAAAGCCAACAAACTTTCTTCACACATGTTTTAGTTGTGGCTGGTCATGCAGCAATGGTTTCCTGGTTGAATTTGCCAAATGATCGGAGCGAGGAAGGCTTGGTTTCAGCTAGAATGAATGCTTCATTTTCTGACCTTCGAATGAGGATTCAGCCCATTCAACCATGTATCTGCAAGATCTATATTGATGTCTTGCAAGCTCTAAAATCAGGATGCCATCAGAATATTCAAGCTGAGTATGTTGCTGATTATAAAGCTGGCTTTGTGGAAACTCTCGTACATCATTTGGAAGTGCTACCCATCACTGATAAGCACAAAAAGGTGGTTGCTTTCAAGGATCGAAATACAATGCTCAACTTCTTGAGAGCCAATCTCATCAATCTACCAAGAGAGGCCCTTAAAGATCTTGATG
>NC_061121.1:16703519-16743806 GCF_002878395.1 Capsicum annuum
ATTCTTCTTTTCCATTTCATTTACTTTTCCATTACTATTATACAAACCTTATTATTAGTTATATCAGTTTCCAAATTAACTTGTTGGTATTTGTATTAATAGTTTTGTTGATTCCTGTATCCTCTAAATATTTAGAGAAGTGCTTGTTTAATCCTAGTGAAACATTTCACACTGCTGAAATAGTTTCTTAGGACAGTACCCAGCATGATTCAAGTATAATAAATATATATACACTGTCATATTGTATTGTTAATATTATCAAAATAATATTTTGTTCACAGTTGTATAGTACTATTATTTTTATTTATTCCCAACACAAATTTGGTAAAGAGGAAGATATGGAAAGCGTTGGAATTGGTGTTGTTTTACTGGATTGTGATGGGGATAAGTATTGTTGGTTTGGTCAAATTGTTTTTAATCGTAATGTTTGCAATGAAGGATGATCTGTTGAGACGAATGGTCATGATGTCGCTGCCTGTGATCTATTCATACTGGGGATTTGAGATGATGAATAACTATCTTGAGGGGAATGTTAAGTTGTATATGCAGTGCAAGGATTTGAATGGTGAAAATTTGGACTATGAGAAGAAGGTTGATGTTATTGTGCAGTAGTAATAATTTTGGTTTGTTATAGAACAGGTATGGTACTAGTATTCTGTTTTATTTTTTTTCTAATTTTTGTTGAAGAGATGTTTTAACCTAATGGTTTTGCTCTTTCCACCTATTGAAATATTTTTTGCTATTTTTCATATGATGTCTAATATTCCCTCCATTTCAATTTGTTTGACTTGGATTTGGATGATGGCATTGCCAAATGCGTTGTGGTTACATACCACTTTTCGATATTGTTATGTACGCGGAGTTCAGGAAAGGGCAGGACCACAAGGGTCAAAAATATAAAAAGGAACTGAAATGATTACCGCTATATAGTAGCATATTAACATTCAACTGTCTTAAATCTAAGAGGAAAGAGTGTTTGAGATCAAAAGCCATTGTACAATATAGCTTTACTCAAATTTCAGTTTTCACCATTAAGGAGAATTCACTAAGTTCACATTTCAATAGCGTTGCTAAAAGAAAATAAAGTTACAATTTAGGGCATACAAATCGAGTCTCACTAGCAAAGTCTGCGGATGGAAGTGACTAAACAATTCATCAATCAAAAATTCATATCTTGGTACAAGCAATAAGAGTGCTTCCAAACTTATATATTTCTTGAAGCACTACATGCCCTCCTACTTTGGGACCTGGTCCCAACTAACATATGCAACAAGGAAACTAAATAGAACAAACTTGTAAAGTAAATAAACAAGGAACACAACAAGTTTTACGTGGAAACTCCTAAGGGAGAAAAACTGCAACTCACGACGTAGGATTTTCAACAGTTTCACTAGATTCAAGCAACCTTGAATACAGATTCCATGACTTCAAGGATTAATCTCTTAACCCTTCTTCCACTTGTAATAACTCTATTACAATAAACTCCAATGCCATAAATCGATTGCATCCACTGACTCAGTTAATTCTAACTGAACCAGTAATCAAGATAACTCTAGCTTCTTTGTCAACTAACTCAAGATGACACTATGACAACAAGAATTCAAAAGAAAATACCTACTACTAATGAATTTGAGTAGTAGGCAACGTTTACAAGCACAAAACAAAGATTCAAATACAACAAGAGCTTGAGACACACAAACGAGTTGAGCAGGTCCTTATTGTGAGTGAGGCTTTGAATCTGGTAGCTTCAAGAGAGATTCGATGTTGTAAAAATAAGGAAGCTTAGTTTTTTTTGTTGTAACATGAGCATATATAAGAGACGAGAAAACCTAGGATGATTCATTGGTTGGGACAAAAGAGTGTTGCAGCCTTCCCACCAACTTACTGCAGAACTGTACTTTTTTCAGCTATAGTGCTGGCCAATGATAGTGACATGAACGCGATCAACCTGGTCCCCAAATAGTTGCAGCTTTGTCATCAAGTGATCTTCAGGGACCAAGTCCCAAGATAAATAGTTTGTCGATTATCAAAACTAAAGACTTTAACATTTCTACTTTTGCGGATTATTTCTAAAGGACCCTCGACATTGAGAGTAAGGAAACAAGTCCAATATTGAATTGGAACAGGTTGTGAACTATCTTTGTTGGTGGTTTTGAAACCACACATAAGCATGTGTGAGATATACTGGGAATCTCTAAATAATCTCATGAATCTTGGTAGTGATCCATGTGAACCATAGTTCCGAGGAGAGATAATTTAACACACCAACATACCCAGTGTAATCTCATATTTAGTGGCGTCTGGATAGAGTAGAGAGTATCCTGACCTTACCCTTACTTAGTGGAGATAGGGAAACTATTTCCGATAGATCTTAGACTTACATAAATCATGCCAAACCGTTTGAAAAAGGGGATACATATATGGGAACAATAACAACAACGAAATATGCAAAATGAAGAGCATTACACAACAAACACAAGAAAGAACAGTAGCGACAACGAAATAATACAATAATAAGAACACAAAATTACCGATGATAGAGTCGAAATAGGAACAAGAAACTACGAGAATAGTGCTAATAATATACAACAAACTCCAATTTGAATAGCTTCATGGAGTAAACATGCTTTGTGCTCTTGGAAGGGGATCTTGACATGACTAGTGAAGTTGTTGTTACATGATCTAGAGGTCACGGGTTTGAGCCGTGAAAACAGTCCCCCCCACACAGAGGGAGCTTAGTCCACCGTGCTGTTTTCTTTTTCTTTAACATTGTCTTATGTTCTTCATACCAAGCATCACACACGATTTAAGACACTACCTAGAGTAATTTAACAACACACCATGTTACACAATAGCATGATTTTTCTCACCGCCCAATGGCATAGATACATACTCGCTAGCGCCTGTGAACTTGTTTCCGATCTCCAACGATGATTTTTCACCATTGAAGTCCTTACAATACATGTACGTAGCTACATTTCCCAGAAGATAGTAGTTCATCACAACAAATCCCAGCACTGAATACAACAGTGTCTGCGATATCACTCCGAAACTCCGCCACTGATTACCTTCCGCGGCATCCAAAATGACTAAAACCATGGAACCAAAGGCCACCAAGCTTCCCAACAGAAGAACGTAAATCAGCATATTCGACAAATGCGTCCAGAAAGTTAGCCAGCTCATCCCCTTCATCAAATACGCACTTCTCCTCAGTGTTTCGAAACCCCATTTTGATTCAACCACTGCTATCACATAAGCTAATGACCAGTTCACCTGTAGCCATAACAGTACTGGAACGATCACGAGAATGAACATGAACCCGAGGTGATTCAAGTCGTATTTGATTCCAATTTTGACTGAAAAAAACAACAGCATCGTGATCGAAATGAAAATGGTGTGAGAAAAGATACAGGTGGAGAGAAGGGGGAAGAAGGAGTTTCTGATAGATTTAATAGACGAAACAAGGCTGATAGGTCTATCATAGGACACTTGAACAGCACTATATGTAATAGTAGCTACAGCACAGAGGAAAAACAGGACGACAAACAGAGTGTACACCAGAAGTACAGTAACTTCGGAAGCGGTCACTGAGATTATGTACGAGTGAAGTTGAAAGAAACTGTAATTGGGATGAAAGAATGCGAGGTGGAAAGAAGGATATATGACGAGAGTGAAAAAGATAGGCAAGAGGAAGAGGATTGAAAGGACATGGAAATGGCGAGAGTGAGATTTCATAATGCAGTGGATGGACATCAAGATCTCTTTCCCTAAGGGGCTACGATTTTCGGTAGAATCGGACATTGGAGTGAAGAAGAAGAAGAAAGATTTCACTGAAATTGGAGAAAATGAATGAAAACAGTATACAGATATTGAAAGAGTATCCTCTTTTGAATTATGCAATTTGTGTGGTTCATAGCATTCCTTTTCTTTGACTAACAATCAGAGGTTCCAACTCATCGGATTCAATCGGACTATTCATCTTTTCGGTCTATATGATAATTAATAAATCAATTAATAATAAAAGAATAATACTAAAATGACCAAACTTAAACTTTTAATAATATTACTAATATCATAATATTCATAATTCATTACAATTGCCCACAACGAGTTTTCATATTCTGAAGACGATCAACGATGACATCATTACTTACATTTTTAAATACATCACGCACGTAACATATTAAACAATCATTTAAACATTGATCACCAATGCTATTTCGCACTTCATTTTTTATGTGCTTTATGGAAGAGAATGCTCTCTCAACAGTTGTCGTAGCGACGGGTAAAATCAAAGTCAACTTTGACTTCACAAGTGAATAAGTCTCAACTAATGCCTTTGCCAAATCATATTTGCCTCAACTAATGTTTCAAGACATGTTGACAAGACCCTTTTTCAATATAATATTTCCTCACTTCATCTCGTATTCGAGAATCATAATTAGAAATAGGTCTTCTTTCTCCCAGATCGACTTTAAGTGAACCCCAATCCAGGTCAGTTATAAGACAAGAACGATTGACATTGACATTACTAGAACTTGATTGTGAATAATTAACCTTCTTGAAAAAATTCTCCATCTCAAATTCTCAATCACAAAACTAGAACACTTTCTCCTAAATCAAGTTATCAAGATACATAGATAATTCCAAATTTGGATTTCTAGGCTCAAGAAAGAGAAACAAAATATTTTTTCAATATAACTTACGGAGAGCAAACAGAGAGAGAGCAAGCAGCAACAACACTGTAGCAGCAGCAGAAAACCTCAAGAACAAGAGTCTCAGTCGATGTTTTGATTTGAAATTTGGAAATAGTTTTTTTTTAATTTGGAAATAGGAATTTGGCTTTGCTTGGTATCAAGTACGCCTTGCAATTATTAACAAAGCCAGCTGGTGCCTTACTTTTTTAACGAAAAATTATTAACAAAAATGATTTTATATCAAGTATGCTTGTTGCAATTATTAACAAAGTCAGCTGGTGCCTTACTTTTTTAATGAAAAATTATTAATAAAAATAGTTTTAAAAAATAAATGCAGCCAGCAGGTTTCGAACATAAGACCTTGGAACTACAAAACCAGCTCTTTGCCACCCGCACTAAACATTGTCTTATTATTGTGGGTGGCAGACTTAATTTTTAACTATATCTGTATATATATACAGCTATATATATAGAGTTTCCATCGAAGTTTGCGGTAGCGTGCCACCCCCACGAACCTTAATAGATCCGCCTCTGCTAACAATGACTTAAATATTGAAATGGCAGTTATTTTCACTAGTGGCATTGAAAGTTCCCATTAAAAGGTCGGTAGGAAAGTGAAAATGAAAAAGTTACTACTCTAGACTAAGGCATTAAATAAATATGTCATTTAATTGAATTTATTTAATATCTTTGTCCTTCAACTTTTTGGTATGAAGGAAAATATTTTTCATGGAAAATATTTTCCTAGAAATTTTTTTTCACGGAAAAATTTTTCCTAGAAAATGATTTTCTGAAAAAATAAATTGATTTCTTACTTGTTTTCTTATGTTTGGTTGGTGGATGAAAAATATTTTTTGAAAAATATTTTCTAGTATTTAGTTACTGGGGGATTTGGGCCACAGGTGACAAAAGAGTTTTAAAATGAGGTGTAGGTGACACAAGTCTTAATTATTAGTTGGGGGTGGCAATTACTTTATTATGGATTAAGAAAGTTGGAAAAGTTTGAAAATAACCCACAAGTTTTTAAATTTATATTTTGATCCCAATGTATACCTAAAATAACAGAAAACAGAGGAAAAAAATGCATCTTTCTCTCTCTTCTCATCAGTTGTTGTTTTTTCTCTCTTAGCAATTTTTGTTGTTTATTGTTTCTGTTTCTGCTGCTTTATTCATCATCTTCTGCTTCATTATCATCATCTTCTACTTCATTATCATCTTCATCTTCTTCTTGTCGACCATTTGTTGTTGTTGTTGTTGGTAAATCGTTACTGCTACGATCTGACCAATTTCTTAGGTCAAATTTTGTTTACTACATCACTTTCCACTTTGACATTACTTCATAGGTGACTTTAGTAAGTAAAATTATGATTTTTATTCGTATTTGTCATCTGGGTATACTTCTGTTTTTCTAACAATGGATAGAACCCCGATCATGAATCCAGCATAAATGCCCACAATTTAAACAGATCAATCATCTGGTGCATCATATGAGTAATTTGTTGCATCAGAAGATTTATCTGTTGCATCAGACGTATTATCTGTTGCATCAGAATGTTTATCTGTTGCAATGAATGATTAATCTGTTTGAAATAACACAAATCAACCCCTACCACAAGCCCAACAAATAACCAATATGTTTCAACTCTTGCTATTGCTACTGGATTCAAAATTATTCCTTACGTCCAATTATCGGTCCCAAATTTCCTAATTCGATTTCTCATTTTATTTGTCTGTTTCATTAATCAAGAAAAGATTAAAAAAAATTCATGTTTTACCCTTTGCATTAATTACTTCTTCTTCAAATTAAAATGGAAACATCATTTAATAGGGGGACTATACGCCGACCGACGTTAAAAGCTTTCTTCTCTTATGAAATTTCGATTGAATAGCAAACAATGGTTATTTCAAACACGTCTACTGTCCCACCAACTGATCAGTGGGTTGTGGTAAGCTACACATGTTATTAATTATTTTTCTTAATCAATGTGTCATCTCAATTTGGGACGGGTAATTTGAGATGGAGGGAGTACGAATTAAAACATCAGAGCCAAGCAAAGAAACAAACTAGTCATCTGTTGAAACAACTATTTATCTGTTGCATCAGACTTCTTATCTATTGCAACATGAGTAATCTATTTTGAACAACACATCAACCCCTTCCACAAACCCAACAAATAAATCTTGCTATTGCTACTGGATTCTAAATTATTCCTTTTTATGTCGAATCGTCGACATGTTTGTTGAGAAGATAATAGACAGAATAAAAATTAAATATGGATTAAAACGTCAAAGATCAAATATAATTTATTTATTAAATAAAAATAAATAAAAATACATATAATAGACTAAAAGAAAAATAATAATCTAATTATTATTATTATCATTGTCATCATTGCCAGCCGGCCAATCTTCAACCGGAAGGAGCAAGGCCCTCCTCAGCCTGCATATCTCGCGGAGCATTCTTGCTCTAACTCCTCCCAGTTCCTATTGCAGGTCACGAACTTGATTCCGAAGTCCATTCACGGCGTCTTGCAGAAAAGCTACGTTCTACTCTGGGCCAGTCATAATCTTATCTTCTAGAGTGTAATATGAAAGACGAGATGCAATAAATAAATAGAGTGTAGTTGAATGAATGATTGATTAAGGAGGGATCTATTTATAGAGGATTGAATTTGAATAAGAGGCAAAAAGGTGCGACTATTCATCTCCATACATTAATTATATTTTTTATTAAATTAAGAAAATAAATATTGTGATATAAGTCATGACTTTTCAGATTATTATTATTAATTAGTTCTTTCGAAGAACCGTTTTTATTGAGTTGTGGCAACAGATTCTATATTTGTTGCATCAGATAACACATCTGTGACAACAAATATATTATTTGTTGCAACAAATATAAAATATGTTGCATCAGATAACTTATCTGTTACAACATATAATCTAACTGTTCACCTCCATTTATTAATTACATTTTTGACTAATGTGAAAAGTAATGACTTAATTAAATTAAGAAATATTGTGATAAGTCATGATTTTTCAAATTATTATTATTAATGAGTTCTTTTCAAGAACCGTTTTTATTGAGTTGTGACTCGATATAGGTTGCATCAAATAAATCATCTGTGACAATAGATATATCATGTGTTGCAACAATAGTGAACCTGTTGCATCAGATAATTTATTTGTTGCAACATATAATCTACTTTTTTTAAAAAAAAAAAACAACCAACTAATGAATCATCATATCAGTAATCCAAATTTGCTTACTTATTTATTTTATAAAAGAAAAACATCTTTTCAAATTCCTTAATAAAATAATAACAATTTTATTATATAATAAATAATTTTAAAAAATAAATTCAAAAATAAAAATGGTGAAAAGTCACGATCAATTATTAAAATTAAATAACCGTTCTTGAATTTACGGTTATAAATTATGTTTATCATTTGTTTCCTTATTATTTATTTACGAAATATTTTTCATATTGAATAATCATAAAGTCATGTCTTTTTCTTTTCACTCTCTCAATAACAACAATAACCCCTTTTTATTAATAACCGCCAGGTGCAACATATGATCAATTTGTCATAGTAGATTAACCTCTGTTGACATAAATTGCTGCTCAATCCCTACCACCAACCGTCGACATGTTGAGAATAAGGAATAAACAGAATGATTATTATTAAATACTAAATAAGAATTAAAAATTCAAAGTCGACAAAAAAATGAAATGAATGTTCATAGATTTTTGAATCCCTTAGGTAGATCCGATATACAAAAGGAGGAAAATACATGCATGCGCTAAAATAAAAAACATTACCTAATTATTATTACTACTATTATTATTATTGTCAATCGAACATTTTTCATCCGGCAGCCTTGCTCCGAAGTCAACCAAATCTATCTGGAGTTCATCAAACTGCCTTTGAAGTTCACGTAAGGACTCAATAGGAATATTCTTGTATGAATATGGATCATCCATATTTGTAAGGAGGGACCTATTTATAAATTATTGTATCTTGGAAAAAAAAGAAAATTGCTTTAAAATAAATCTAATAGATGGGTAATCTGTTGCAAAATATAGTCTTTCTGATAGATAACTTACAACATACTAGCAATCTTTTGCAACAGATGTATATATCTATTTGATTTCTGCAACAGGTTGATCAACTGTCGTAATAGATGTCTTAAATTGTTTGACAATATAAATAAATGTGTCATCTGTTGCAACTAGCTAGTCATCTGTTTATTCAATTTAAGCCATAGATGGGCTAGGAAGAATAAGGTGTGTGCAGATGGATCCACTATCATATGTGTGGGAGTTGAGTATGTATTACTGATAAGGTCACCGGAACAACACACACAAAGTACAATGTTTTTATGAATGCATTTTTTAACTAATTAGGCATTGATCATTCAAACAAGATTCTGCATTGTACCGTTAAGTTTGATGGGTTTGAAATTTATAAGGATGAGGACCTCATGAAGATGGTGTAGATACCCTGTTATGAATTACTGACGATTGTTGTTCGTGTTTATGCGTGTCAAGTTTTGAGAAGGGATCAATATTTGTCTTCACTGCAGAGAACCAATAGCGATTGGACTTAACTTTAAGTGTGTACTGGACCCTTAGAGGGCCCTCGAAGCCTCGCACTGCATCAAACAAGAATGGAAAATCAATATAGCTATTGCCCTGGCCAAAATTTATATGGTTGGGTTGCTTGCTCGGGGTGATGATTATATGCCAGAAGGTGCGATAGGAGAATGCTATTGAGGGAAAATGGGTGGTTGATGGAAAACTATATCATCTGAGAGCTAATTGAAGAAGAGACATAGGGTAGAAAGTAACTTCTAATGAATCTGGCGATGAAATTATATTAATAGATGTGAGATCTGAATCAAGTGCAAACATGAAAGTGTATCTAGTAATGTAATTTCATCCATTGTCTCTCTCAAAGAAAAATAATGTAGATGGACACTTTGCTAGGGAGCTGCATGGTCGGGATTATCACCTAGGTAGAAAATAGGATAAGACCAACAAAGCAGCCTCACGGGCATCGAGGCTTGAAATGATGTTCAGCAAGTCTAGAAAACTTATGCCAATAACAACTACAGTTAAAATAAGGAAACTAAGCGAAAGTGGCAATTTCTGAATTTTAAATTTCATCCCATGCCTTCTTTTTTGTGTTTTCGATTAGGTTCACTGTCGTTGACCTGATCGGAACCACAAATTAGATTGAAAGGCAAATAGAGTATCAGTACTTCCTTAGCAATATGGATTAATTGATTGTGTTTTCTTGCCTTAGCATGCTTTCAACATTCCTTGGAGAAGATTAGATATTTGCTGTAGTATGTGAAGCTCGATAATTTTCAAGCTTGCCTCCAGTTTGCTGATTCTATATTCAAGCTGGTTCTTGCTATCGTCGAAGTTGGTAAGGAGTTATTCATCTCTTGTGAGCTCGATCAGGAACACTACCTTCAAAGTTGTGGTATTCTAGAAGCCCTTTAGAACACTTTCTTCAGAAGCCTTAAAGGATACATGGAGGGTTGTTGTGTTTGTTTTAGGTCAAAATGTGTTGATGCACGTTGAAGATGTAGTCCCAACAGTTGAACAACATACTTTTATCGAGCGTTTCTCCATGTATCTTGCTCAACCAATTTGGTAAATTAGTAAGCATGGAGTTACAATCTAAATCGGCTCTACCAAGCCTGTCAAACATTACGTAACTCCGAGCTCATTACCCTATCGAAAAAATATGTCCGAGTTAGTGTACAAATCAAACATGCCCAATCTGTCAGCCTTTTTGCTGATCACTTTTCTCCAATATAGATGACAAGATATCTCCTATGGAAAACTCTACACCATCACCAGACATGCTTTATTGGGAGCAATTCTTTAGAAGACATCAACAGATATCTTCAAAAAAATTACTCCCAGGCAAGCATGTCTGGCGACAGTGTAGACTTTTGCATAGCAGATGTCTTGTCATCTATATTGGAGAAGAGCGATTAGCAGAAAGGCTGAGAGATTGAGCTCGTTCGATTTGTGCACTAACTCGGTCATATTTTTTTGATAGGGTAATGAGCTTGGAGTTACGTAATGTTTGATAGGCTTGGTACAGACAGTTTAGATAACACGCTATGTAATTTCATGCTTACTAATTTATCAAATTGGTTGAGCAAGATGCATGGAGCAACGCTCGATAAAGTATGTTGTTCAACTGTTAAGACCACATATTCAACATGCATCAACACATTTTAACCTAAAATAAACACAACAACCCTCTATGTATCCTTTAAGGCTTCTAAAGAAAGTGTTCTGAAGGACTTCTAGAATGCCACAACTTTGAAGGAAGTTTTCCTGATCGAGCTCACAAAAGATGAGGAACTCCTTACCAACTTCGAAGACGGCAAGAACCAGCTTGAATATAGAATCAGCAAACTGGAGGCAAGCTTGAAAATTATCGAGCTTCACATACTACAGCAAATATCTAATCTTCTCCAAGGAATGTTGAAAGCATGTTAAGGCAAGAAAATACAATCAATTATAATTATATTGTTAAGGAAGCAATGATACTCTATTTGCCTTTCAATCTCGTTCGTGGTTCCAATCAGGTCAACGACAGTGGACCTGATCGAAAACACAAACAACTAGGCATGAGATGAAATTTAAAATTCAAAAATTTCCGCCTTCGCTTAGATTTCTTATTTTAACTACAGTTGCTGTTGGCATAAGTTTTCTAGACTTGTTGTACATTATTTCAACCTTCGATGTCCGTGAGGCTTCTTTCTTGGTCTTCTCCTATTTTCTATCTAGGTGATAATCTCGACCGCGCAGCCCCTTAGCAAAGTGTCTATCTGCATTATTTTTTTCAGATAGACAACAGACGAAATTACATTACCAGATACAATTTCAAATTTGCACTTGATTCAGATTTTGCATCTTCTAAGATAATTCCATCAGCCAGATTCGCTAGAAGTTTCTTTCTATCCTGTGTCTCTTCTTCAATTAGCTCTCAGATGATATAGTCTTCCATCAACCACCCATTTTCCTTCGAAGGCATTCTCCTACTGCACAAATTATCACCCTGAGCGAGCAACCCAGCCATATAAATTTTGGCCAGGGCAATAACTATATTGGTTTTCCGATTTTGTTAGATGTAGTGCTAAGCTTCGCAGGCCCTCTAAGGATCCAATGCACCCTAAAAGTTAGTCCAATCTCTATTGAATCTCTTTACAATGACACCAAAACTAGATCCCTTCACAATGCTTGACAAATAAACATGAGCAATAACCGACATTAAATCTTAACAGGGTATCAGAACCATATTCATGGTCCCTCAGCCTTATCAGTTCAAACCTACCAAACTTAACTGCAAAATTGTAGATATCTTTGAACGATCTATGACTAATTAGTAAAAATGACATTCACAAAATCAGTGCACTCTATGTGTGTTTTCACGATAACATTATCAATAATACATACCTCCCACATATGAATTGATTCCATCTGCAAACAGCTTATTCCTCTGAACCTATTTTTAATGCAGCCTCTTGCGATAGTCCATCAAAAGTTGATCAACTGTAAGTTCCTTATATGTACAAAGAAGAGGAAAAAAATTGATGTCACAAAAAGAATATTATCCAAATATTGCATCAGATGTGGAGTCTGTTATAACAGATATGGAGTCTGATGGAATACATCAAACCAGAATTTTTGGTGGTTTGATTTTTTTCAATAGTTTCTCCATCTGTTACAATATCAACAATAAAGAAACAATAATATTTGTTCCAACAACATCATCAACAACAAAGAAGCAACATCCTTTGTTCCAGAACCATCAACAACACCACACTACAAGTTTCAACAACGCCAACCCCACCAACAACATTAATAATTGCATCAATAATAAAGAAACAAATAAAATACATATAAAAAAATGATATTGCCAACAAGGCTTTTAAACTTCTCCCAACAGATGATTTTTTTCACATATTGTGTAATAAAAATTCTCGGTTTGTTTACTCAACACTTAAAAGTTCCTTCAAAATTTTTTAATAAATATGATATGGGTAAATATTAATTAAAATTAAAAAAACATATGTAAATAACTTGCAAAGAAGAAGACGATAATGAAAGAGCAATAATGAACCATACTTTAATATCAAAAAGGGGATCAAAACAAAAATTTCAGTCGAAGAAAGATATGGATCGGTTTAGATCCTAAAAGATCTTTATGAGAAGAGAAGAGAAAAGAGAGAAAAAAGGTTGTGATCATAAATAGAAGAGAAAGAAAAAAATAAGAGTTGAATAAAATAAATTGCAGCTGAAGGAAGAGATGAGATAATTTCTATAGATGTATTGTGTATGTAGATATGGGGGTTTTCAATATTCATTAATTAATATTCATTAATTTTATTAATAATTTGAGCGGCACGAGAAAGACTACGACTAGTGACATTGAAAAGACAAGTCAAGACTGCTCAATAAACTCACTTTTGAGATATCCAAGAAATATTTTTTACCGCCTTTAGTAGTAAGTACTACTACTTGATATTATCTGCTCGGACCAAAAGCTTGCTTTAAAATTAAAAGAGAAAAAAAATTTCAAACAGATATTCATCCGTTGCAACATATAAAAATATCTGTTTAAAAATTTGAATAGTTCAGTCATCTGTTACAACAGATATAAATATCTGTTTAAAAATTCCAACAGCTCAGTCATCTTTGAAAATAGATGAAAATGTCCATTTGATAATTAATTAAATCATATATGTCATATGTTATAATAGATATAAATATCTTTTTGAAAATTTTCAACAGCTCAGTCATTTGTCACAATAGATGCAAATGTCTATTTGATAATTAAATCAGATATGTCATCTAATGCAACAGATATGAATACCTATTTGAAAATTTTCAACAGCTCAGTCGTTTGTTGCAACAGATTTCATTGCAATTGATTTAGATGGAAATAGGGATGAATGAATGAGCTCGCATGGTCAAATACAAATCTAATCGAGTCTTTGCAATTTCATGGTGTTGGTATTTCGTTTATCCCGACCCGAGTCATCGATCGATCACTCTGAGTTGAAATGAGTTCTCATCAACTCAATATTAGGATAATGATAGTGCCTAAGTTGATTTAGGTGGAAATATGGATGGATTAATGAGATCGCAGGGTCAACTACAAATCTAATCGAGTCTTTATAATTGCATGGATTTGGTATTGTATTTATCCCGACCTTATTCGTCGATCGATCATTCTGAGTTGAAATGAGTTCTCATTAACTCAATGTTAGGATAATGATAGTACCTAAGTTGATTTAGGTGGAACTATGGATGAATGAATGAAGTCGTAGGGTCAACTACAAATCTAATCGAGTCTTTGCAATTACATGGTGTTGATATTTAGTTCATCCCAACCCGAGTTATCAATCGATCACTCTGAGTTGAAATGAGTTCTCATCAACTCAATGTTAGGATAATGATAGTACCTAAGTTGATTTCGGTGGAACTAGGAATGATGAATGAGCTCCCAGGGTCAACTATAAATCTAATTGAGTCTTTGCTATTGCATGGCGTTGGTATTATATTCATCCCGACCTGAGTCGTCGATCGACCACTCTGAGTTGAAATGAGTTCTCATCAACTCAATGTTAGGGTAGTGATAGTACCTAAGTTAATTTAAGTGGAACCAGGGATGAATGAATGAGCTCGTAGGTTCAACTACAAATCCAATTGAGTTTTTGCAATTGCATGGCATTGGTATTGAGTTCATCCAGATCTGAGTCGTCGATTGATCACTCTGAGTTGAAATAAGTTCTCATCAACTCAATGTTAGGATAGTAATAGTACCTAAGTTTATTTAGGTGGAACTAAGGATGAATGAATGAGATCGTAGGGTCAATTATAAATCCAATAGAGTCTTTGTAATTGCATGGCATTGGTATTGCGTTCATCCCGACCCGAGTCATCGATCGATCACTTTGAGTTGAAATGAGTTCTCATCAACTCAATGTTAGGATAGTTGTAGTACCTAAGTTGATTTAGGTGGAACTAGGGATAAATGAATGAGCTCACAGGGTCAACTATAAATCCAATCGAGTCTTTCTAATTGCATGGCATTGGTATTACGTTCATCCCAACCCGAGTCATCGATCGATCCCTTTGAGTTGAAATGAGTTCTCATCAACTCAATGTTTTAAAAATTATATCTTTTAAGATCAATTCGTACCAAATTAGCAATTTCAAAACTTGTCATTCTTTTCTAAAATTACAAATCAACCCATACAAATCATCCATTTGCGTGAATTTTTTTGTATTTCAAATCTTAAGTTCTCGGTCTTCTCTCTCTCTCTCTCTCTCTCTCGGGGTTTCCTCTCCCTCTCAATAATACAAATAACAACTACTCAACATATTGCTCAACCCTTCAAAACAGGTGGATTTTCTTCCGATTTACGACTTTATATAGTTATTGTTTTTTACTTCATTCCTGCTTGTATCCATCATTTTCTCTGTCTTCACAGGTAACAGAGTTCGATAAGAGTTCTACATTTGTTCTTTATTCTAAAAAATAGGGCTTTTTAGTTAATGATGAAAAAAAGACTTTTAGTTGTATTATCTTTGAGAATAAATTAACAATTTTGAGTTTTGATGCTAAAAAAGTAGGAAGCACCCGAAAAAATCCTATTTTTTCTCTCAGTGTTTTATAGACTGTCGTGGTATTGTTGGATGGTATTTGTGGTGGTGTTGGTGGCTGTTGTTGGTGGTGTTGGTATTTGCATTTTTTGGTAGTGGTATCAGTGGTCTTGGTGTTGGTATTGGTGGCATTGGTGGTGGTCTTGGTGGCATTGGTGGTGGCATTGGTTGAGGTGGTGGTGGTCCATCTATTACAACGGGTAAAAGATCTATTGAGAGATATTAAATAGGTCTTCAAACAGATTCTCCATCTGTTCCAACTGATGGGTTATCCGTTGGAGTATTTTCTTGTAATGTGGTATAGAATAATTTATTGAAATTTGTCCATCTATTGCAACAGGTGGAATATCTGTTGGGAGATATTAAATAGGTCTTCAAATAGATTTGGGTTTCCCATCTGTTCCAATTGATGGGTTGTTTGTTGGAGTATTTTTTTTGTTATGTGGTAAGAATAATTTATTGAAATTTGTCTCACCTTTTTTCAAAAAATTATGCAGACATCAAATGCAATGTATTTTTTGTTTTACTTTTATTTGTAGTTAAAAGATGTCTTTTAAAAGAAAAGAAACTGAAAGTGAAGAAAGTGGATCAACTTCTGATCACCAAATAAAAAAAGCTAGAGTATAGGTAGATTCGGAGGAACTTTCAGAACAATCTCAGTCAGGGCAAAATGAAGACGAGGAAAGTGATAACTCCTCCTCACCAATGAGACGTGAAATAATATCAAAATTTTAGTATGTAACTATCAAAACCATTAGTATTTATAAGTTTCGCGTTGCTATGCCGATGAATAGCCCTAAAGCAGTATTTGGTGATCTTGTACTTAAATGTCAGTTGGGGAAACCTTTTGACGAACTTAGGAGTATTATGAAGAAGGAAAACATAGATGGGCTTTTTAAGAAGAGCTGTTTTGCACAATTTCTTGAGCTGTCTGGGACCCGCCTTCTCCGTTTCTTAACGATCATAGTATATGGCCTTCTCAAGGGCAGGATCAAGTATGTGAGGGATAATGGAGGTCCGAAAGAGGGCAAAAAAAATATGGATGAAGTCTGGATCAACTACTGTGGCATGCCAATTTATTTTAGTTTGAAAGAGTTTGCCATTGTGACGAGCTTGAGATCAGAACGTCCAGAAGAACCTCTCATCAAGAAAACACCCACAAAGGGTCCAACAAACGCAAGGCAAAAAAAGATGGGTTGTTGGGCATTGTTGGACCTAGCTACAAAGTGGAGGATTTGATGGCGGATCTCAAGAATAAAGACATACCAAAGCACTACAGGGAGAAATTGTGCTTAGTTTGGTTTGTCCATTCCATTTTATTGGTAAGAGACGTCAGGAAAGTCATAGAACATGATTTGTTGGTGCTTGCTGATGATTTTGAGAAATTCAACGATTATCCCTGGGTATACGATAGCTACTACTTGACTGTCAAATATTTATTGAAAGAGCTAGAGCCAAAGACGACCACATTATACGGCTTTCCTTGGGCTTTCATGATAAAATTGATCACTATTTTTACTTATTCATTAATTTATATTGAATATACTTGTGAATTTTTTTTTTCTTGCTTCCTGTTTATAATTTTTAGGCTTGGGAATGTAAAGCCATTCCTCCCCTCCAAAAGCATTTCAAGGATTATCCGGATAAGGTTTCTCATCCAAGGATCCTTAGGTGGTTGGCCGCAGTAGAGAGCAGCAAAAAAAATATTAACGAGGCTAATCTCATTAACCCTCTGAATGATGCAGTACGTCTTCTTCAACTAAAATAATTTGCCTCAAAGAAAGATATTGAAACAGATGTTCCATTTGTTACGACAAATGGGTCGTCTGTTGCAACAAATTATCCTTCAACTACAACTGGTGCAACAAATGGGTAATCTGTTGCAACAGACGATCCATATTTTGCAATAGATTAACCATATGTTTCTCTGGTCTCTGAACCCTACTCAACAGATTACCCATCTATTGCAAACTATGCAACAGATGGGTAATCTAATGTAACATATTATCAATCTATTTCAACATATAGATCAGCTGTTGCGGTAGCTAGAGGTAGCTAGATCGTCTGCTGTATAAATTAGTTGTGTTAACATAACCCGAGCCCCATGTAATCCAACTGACTTCAAATTATTATTATATGATTTAAATTCCTCCTATCTTTTTTTATAGGTTGTGCATCCTTGGATTGTGCCTACCATTGATGAGTTGGGGATGACCTCTTTTCTTACTCTGAGTTTTGTTGATACAAAAGAAGTCCCAACGGTGGAGTTAATAAAGAAGGAATTGGATGGAGCAACATCCGTAAGAAGAGCAGTTAGGTAAGGTCAGCCTAATATTGAAGCTCTTCACGACCAACCTCAAACTGCAACAGATTCGAGTGCTTCTTCTAGAGGTGTTGCTGGTAGAGTTGTTTGTGATGGTGGCAGCCATCCTGCTGCTGCTTCTGCTTCCAGTCGTGATTATGAGCATGTTGGTGCTCAGTAAAAAATAAATATGTTTGAAAATACCCCTTGCACAGGTCCTCCCTCTCACCCTTATAGTGGTCCCTCTCACCCCTTCTCACCCTAACATTATCATTACAAATACAAAGTGTGCAAGGAAAAAGAAAATAAACTTCTTGAAAAGCTAGAGGCTATTGCTGAATCTGTCGAGGATTTGAAATCCAAGAGGGGTGTCATACCATCCAACGAGGTGAGGGAGCCATGCACTCCTACAGTAGAGGTTAAGAGGAAGAGAAGAAAAATTAGATAAATTCTCTCCATTCTGAAATCAGCAAAAATTGCAACTTCCCCCGCTCTAATAGTTGTTGAAGTTCAGGGCCAGCTGAAGAAGGTGGACATATTCGTGGTGCTTGGCAAGGAGAAGAAGAAGAAGAAACTAGAAGAATTCATCATGATGAATGTTCAAAAAGAATACACCATGTATTCATTTGCCGCAAAAGACTTCTCGAATATGACGAATATGTGCGTGTGGTACGAGGACAAGTTAAGTTTCCAATCTACTCCATGAATTAGAATCTACGTAACATATGTGTAATCTGTTGCAAAAACTTGGTATTCTGTTGCAACATAATTCACATCTGTTGCATAAGTTGCGTTGGTTAGGTAATCTGTGAACTGGTTCAGAGAACCCTCTGCATCAGATTCTTTTAAATGTATTTTTATTCTTTACAATTACTAACCTATTTAAAAATTATCTTTTTATACCACAGTATGTTGATGAAATTCTCTACCTTATGAGGGGCAGCCAATTAGCCTACCTGGATGTTTATGGTGCTGCCGATAGGATAATGGACCTCAACTTCTACAATAATTTCAAGGATAGGTAAGCTAAAATCTATAAGATAGCTGATTCCGGTGGCCTGGTATTTGATCAGTTAGTTTCTATGTTCCAATGGGATGAAGAAACAATTAAATATGTTAGAGAAAAGAGGCCATATCCACACGGCAAGAGCTGGACCAAGGCAAAGAGAATCCTTGCAGTCATGAACGTGGATGTCACATATTTTCTCACTATTGAGATACTACTATACAAGGAAAAGATTAAGGTTTATGACTGCAACTTACCTGTCTTTAGCCAGAAGACGTTTTTAACCCACATGCAGCCACTCTTGAAGTTATTGCCCAAGTTGTTGACGTAGGTAAGCTGATGGATCATTTGCCAGCTGAAGTCTTGGTGAAGGAATCATGGGATTTTGAAGGTCTAAATAAGAACATCTATTTCCCAAGAAATACAACCGGTGCAGCGTGTGGGCCATACTCGCTTGCATACATCGAGTGTTTACTGATCGGCACACAAATGATCGGTGTGTGCGACACAATTGTAAGAAAGATGCAACGGGTCTGGGCATATGGGGTACTAACTAAATGGTTGGAGCCCATGTATAAAAAAGAACATGTACAAAGACAGAGACGAACATGATAACAAATTTTCATTTCAAGACAATTCACTTTACATGTAGTGGCAATAATTTTTATGTCTGGCCAAGTTGAATTTTTATAATGCAACAGATTTTATATTTTTCGTAACAGATATAGTACCTGTTGTGACAGATTAATTATCTTTTGGAATAGGTTGGTCATCTATTGCATTATGCAGAGTTCCCAGTCTGTCTATCGCAACAGATATATGATCTGTTGCAACATATAACTTATCTATTGCAACTGATCGATAATCTATTGGAGCAAATCAAAAAAGTAGAAAGACCTATTATATAATTTCCAGCATATAACCTACGTGTTGCATCTCATGTTGCAACATATGTTTAAATCTGTCCGCTACAATATGTCATCTGTTGCAGCAGATGTATTATCTGTTGCGATATTTGAATCTAGTACTCCTTAAATTAACATGTTCAAAACTAAGAATTAATTGTATTTATAGACAGAATAAAATAAATCGAAGCCTTCAGAAATTACATGAAATAACTCAACAAATAAATGAAATATAAAAAAAATCATTATGGGTACAAACGATCTACTCTACAAATAAATCAACAAGTTAAACCAAAGAGGATAGGTTATTACATTGACGAACTCAAGCTATAAAGATCTAATCAATATGGACAAGTTGTTCTCCATCCGGTGCTATGAAATTTGGCTTTGGTCGTCGTGGATCTTTAACGTCGGTTGCGTACTGCTTCTGAGCTTTTGTTTCTCCATATTTCCATAAAAGAGCAGCATATATTTTGTGGAGTAATCCGGAATCAAGTCCATCATTTGGTACTTGTAATCCATCGCTCAAATACTCGGCATAGGCAGCAACAAAAGTAACGCAATCCATGCGTTATAAAAAATAGATAATACATATCTTGCAGTTCATGCAAGCATTGTGAAATTTGTGAAATGAAACTAAATCATGACACTTAAACTTACAGGCTATCAATGGCTTGTTGAGCAATTCCGTCAACATATTGTACATCAAATGGATTAGCCATTTTATCCCTATATGCTTCAATCATCGACCAATCAGTATGAGCCTTTTAGTCCAAAAAGTCACTCATATCAAGGTAAGTAGGCAATATTTTGGCCAGCTTTTGTATCTCAGACAATGGCCCGTAACGTATCCTTTGTGACATCGAGTCATAAACTCGAATGTGCCTTTTTTTAGAATGACGACAGCCAACACCCAATGGAATTCAACACCACAATTGATTGGGATGTACACTTCGTCGATCAAATACTAAGGTAAGCCAGCCGAAATGCTAAAACCTTTGATGATGTTGATTAAGCATTTCTCATTTTGAGAAACTTCCGGCTGCTGTTGACAATACCTATCGTAGGCATTATTGATGTAAACTTTGTACAAACAATTGTCTATTGTGTATCTATATTGTTCTTGTGTTTGCAACTTGGCCTTCTTTTGGAGATAGTAAAAAATGACATCGATGTACTGCATACATTATCAAATATTTCAGATTACGTGATGAAAAAATCAAGACGCAGATGCAATTAAATAAAATATTAATTAATAGTAATATGTATGGCATTTAAACCTCATCATTCCAGCAAGTTTGGGGTTGTGACATCAAATAGAACCAATTCTTCATTCTGGAATGTGCAACAACAAATTCGAACATATCAAAACCAAGACTCGATTCGTTCACTTTGTAGCGCTCGTTATTTTATTTCTACATGATGATTTATATGTGTTAATGTCAGGTTCTTACAACAAAAAATGTATAAACCAATATCTATAAAATTGATTTATGTATCTGCCGGTATGATACTTTAACAGCCCATCAACAATCCATTATAAATAGTCGTTAATCAATTGTGTTAGTTTTTTTGGAGCCTCGTCCGAGATGTTAAACCCTTCAAACGAGTAATTCTTCCGTTCTTCCAAACTGACAGGCTCCTTTTTTTTAATCTTTGGAAGCAGTTGATGGATTATCAACTGTGATATTATGATCTTCGACAGTAGTTGTGACATCCACTTCGAAAGCCAAAATTTTCAATGCTAAGTAGAGATATACAATAGATTTTCCATTTATTAAAACAGATGAGTCTTATGTTGCATCAGATGGATTACCTGTTGGGAAAAATTCGAACAGGTAAATTAGAGTATTATGATAATTTCGAATAGATGACCCATCTATTGCAGCATAAGACTCATATATTGAAATAGATAATGAATCTGATGCAACAGGTTAGACAACAGTTGCAACAGATGTATATATCTATTTGATAATTTTCAGCAAATATATCATCTGTTGAAACAGACATGTGCATGTTTGTTTTTTGAAACAGATGATGTACATTCATCTTCTTTAGCTCATGCTACTCTTCTGTGGCCCTTGCACACTGAACATCGGTGCAAGACAAAGACAGGGGCATTGCAATCTTGCTTTTTTTATGATTGATGATGCCTTAGAAGTGTTTTTCCTTATCCTCTTAGCCACCTTGATCTCTAGTGGAGTGTTTGGATATGAAATCCTCTTTGAAGGAGTGACACCCCTCTTAGATATTATTTCCTTTACAGAAGCTGTTAGTGTATTAATAGCATTAATCACTCCATCGTTTTTCACCTTGTAGTCTTGACATTTGCATGAAGAACCTTCGCTAGATGCGGCAAAATCTGAAGAAAAAATTGTACAACCATTATGATCATAATCATAATGGCTTGTTGTTTCAAAAACTGTAAGAGGAGCATTATTAGCCCCACCCTCTAAAATTATTTTTCTTATGATGGTTGTTACTCCAAATAATTCCATTTTTATTCCATCAACGACCTTAGGGTCTGATAAAGTTTGCACAGACCATAAAGTAAGAAAAAATAGCATCTTTAACTCTCGGTTGGTCGAAACAAGCCACAGATGGACAATCTAAAATAAATCGATTCATATATTAAGAATGATGATGAAATCATTTAATCATTAATTAAAACAAAAACTTGATTATAATTGGACTTACTACTTCCTTTGTGGGATTGAAAAGATCAAGAAATTTTGCATTTTATCAGTTTTGGCTAACAACCCATCTCCGAATTCTTGGACAGGAAACTTCTTCCTGGTAGTGCACTTGTTGTCTTAAATAAGGAATGGCTTCAAATACCCAAGACTATAATATAACGCCAATAAATAAAAAGCATTATTGAATAAAAAAATGATGAAACATATCATGATAAAAGAAATATTTACCATGAAGGCCCATGAATAGCCATATAAGTTGACTTTTTTTGGCATTAACAGAGTCAACAAATATTTGACAGTCATTTTGAAGCTTTCATAACCCCAAGAATAGCTGTTAAATGCCTTAAGATCCTCGAAGAGATTTATTAAACGTAGGCTTATGTTGTTGTTAACGTCTCTCGCCCAAAGAACATTATGTACAAACCAAACCAAGCACAATGATTTCTTGTGCTTATTTGAAAGTCATTTACCTTTCAATGCTTCTATCAAATTTTTATTTTTGAAGCTTGGACCAACAATAGACACCAGGTCATCATGACCACTCGACTTGCCTTTTCCTTTTTTGGGCGTGCGGGGTGCTTTTTTTGGGTCAGAGTAGGCATAACTTAAGAAGGAGAAGGAAGATAATATTTTAGTCCAGTAACTATGACAAACTCCTTCCAACCAAAACAAACAGACATGCCACAGTAATTTATCCATACCTCATCCATCTTATCTTTGTTTTCATACATAAACCTGTGCTTGAGAAGATCATATATCATTTTCATCTGAAAACGAGCATTGTTGTCCTCCGGTAAATCAAGATATTGCCCAAAGCAGCTTTTCCTAAAATAAGAATCCAATTTTTGTTCTCGAAGTATTTTTCTGAAGGCGTCGAAAGATTTTTCCATTACTGACTTAACCACGAGATCACCCATTAAATATGTGGAACCATCGCACTGCATTCTCACGGAATAACGATCAATGCTGAAGGTTTTGACCAACTATTTGGCGGGAAGGCTATTAGCATTTGGATCATATCTTTTGAAAGATTCCTCCTTCCCATGTTCATTATCTTCTGCTCCTAATTGAGATAACACTTGTAAAGCAAGCTCATAGAGTGGTGGATATAGCTGAGCTGCTGCACTTGTTCCTTTACTTGGACTTGATTCAATTTTTTTTTCTTTTGGGAGCCATGTTATCTTAAATTAACAGGAACATAACATAGATTATAATTGATTAATGCATAACAGTAATATAATAGTTCCAACAGACAAATAATTTATTGCACCAGGTATGTTATCTGTTGCAACATGTAACCGACCTGTTGCAAAGGATGAGTAATCCGTGGGAATCATAAAAACAAAACTAATCTGTTGCACCTAGTATTTTATCTAATGCAACATATAACTGACCCGTTGCAACAGATAAGTAATCCTTTGAAAACTATAAAAACATATCACTAATATGTTGCACCAGGTATTTTATCTGTTGCAACATATAACCGACCTGTTGCAACGGATGAGTAAACCGTTGGAAAGAATAAAAATAGTCCTAATCTATTACAAAATAAAGAGTAAACCGTTGGAAAGAATAAAAATAGGTCACTATTCAATTATCTGTTGGATCAATATTGTTTAGATTTCTTCCAAACAGAAGATCCATCTGTCACAACAGATGAATGATCTGTTAGATTATTCACCTGTTGCATCAGATTTTCATAGTTGCATCAGATTTTTATCTGTTGCATCAGATTTTTATCTATTGCATCATATGTTTCATATGTTACATCAGATATTTCATCTGTTGCAATACCATTTTTACCAAGACAAACAACAAATCAACCCAACAACACCAACACATCACACACACACACACACACTCTCTAAGAACATCAATTGTGATAAAAAATACCAACAAATTCGAATCAACAGTATGACAACAAGAAAAATAAATGCTAGAAATTAGGATTTTATTTAGTCCATATTTTAATACTAGAAGAGTAGTTGACTCAAGTTCCTTTGTTTCTTCATAATTTCTTACCTGTGAAAAAAGAAATGGGACGAAGAAGAACTCGAAGTTGTTGTCACCGAAGAAGTCTTCACGTCAATTGACGGTTGAAAGTCGAAAAGAAACTCGCTCGACTATTTGTCGTCAGAGGTTGAAGGGAAAAATTTTGCAGAACTGTTGGTTGGGAAAGAGTTGAGAGAAGCTGGAGAGAGAGAATGGTTGATTTGGATTGAAGAGGGGTGTGAGTTGGGTTGATTTGTATTTTTGAAAAGATTAGAAAGTTTTGAAAATATTAATCAAGTCCACAATTAACTTAATCAAGTTTCCTAATGATATTTGACCCTTTAAGTTGGTAAATGTCACCAATCCTTCATTCAAGACTTAAAAGACATCTTTCCTTCAATTTTCTCTAGTTACTGAATGAAAAAAATATTTTTTAAAAAATACATTTTAGTGTTTAGCTAAAACATAAAAATAAATTTTAGAATCCTTTTTAAAAAGTAAATTACAAAAATTAAATCCTTTTTTGGGAAAAGAGGTTGGTAGGCGAGTGGGTGGAGGTATCAAAAGAGGTAGTAGGGTTGGGATAAAAAAAGTTTTGAATTTTTGTTAAAAAAAAATTGGCAAGGGGAATTGTGTGAGATTGTGTGATTTTGAGAATTGTGTGAACATTTCGACTTTAAAGTGAAGTTGAAAGAGAGTTTTGAAAAATGTTTTCCTTACTTTTTGAAGGGAAGTCATTTTCCTTAGATTTAAGAAAAATAAATTGGTTTGAAAAAATATTTTCCAAAACATATAAGCCAACAAAATATAAGAAAACTGAAAAATATTTTCTGGAAAATGTGTTCCTTCATACCAAACACACCCTAAGTGTGCATAAGTAGGCATTTAAACTTTAATAAAATTGAACAAACACATAAATGAGTCCTACCTAACATCCTCAATGGCGAAGTCAAAATTTAGGGGTCATGGGTGCTCATGAGGTTCGAACATACATATTGACGCCCAAAACTCCCAAAACTTAAAGGCTCCGCTTGAAAATCAAAACACCCAGCTATCTTTTTTATTTCCTGGGTATTTTTTTTAAGCTTATAGCAATTTTTATACTTTGTTTTATATAATTATACCTAGTCTGCATTGAATTTAATGGGTGCCGGAGCACCGAAAAGATGCATATAGGTCTGCCCTTGGACATCCTACTTGGCAATTTGCATGAGACGTCATATAATACGTGTGTGTTTAAATATTCAACTTTATATAAGTTTAAGTGTTTATTTATGTACACCCAAAGTTAAAGAATATAGATGCAAGGAGAGGCCGAGTTTCATGACACTTTTATGTATTATGCCATTAAATCAGAAAAGAATCACTACATACAATACCCTAGGAGTGTGACCAAATATTAATATCACAACTTGGTCAAATCACAAATGGAGAAACTTTCAACGGCCTTGAAAACTTTTATCCGAGTGTTTCTTAGAGCTAATATTACTACAAATAGTCAAAGAAAAGGCTATTATGAAGTAAACATAATACATAAGGTGGTGCGCTTTAACTTAGCCTCAAGTGACATCAATGTTCTCTAATTTTGAGTGTGCACAAATAGGCTTTAAACTATGTTAAAGTTGAACAAGTAAACAAACATGTTCTACGTAACAAATTTTATGTGATCTGGCATACATAGGGCACGTGTATTTACTTATTTAATTTTAAGATAGTTTAAGTGGATACTTGTGAATACCCTAAATTGAAGGGCATAGATACAAGTTGATGTTTGCACGAGCAAAGATTGAGCTTTATAAGTAAATTGGATCCTTCGTGAAATTTACCCGCACAACAAAGAAGGAAGAGAATGAAGCAAAGGAAGTAATCCTTAAAAGGACAATCTGGTGCACTAAAGCTCCCGCTATATGCAGAGTTCGGAAAAGGGCCCCGCCATAAGGGTATATAAGTAATCTTAAGTTTGAATTCAAATATAGACTCCTCAATTAAGTATGCTTGCTAGCTATAACGTTGCATCCTTGTAGCCTCTTCAATTAGAGGAGACCATTGTCAATGAAGATAAGCTTAGAGGGTCATTTGGTTGAGATATAAAAAGAATTAATTGAAATATAAAATCTACCACAAGATGATAAACAGTGTTTTATATGGACAAGTAAACGTGAACAACAACAACAAACCCAGTATATTCCCACTAATGTACGCAGTCCATACCACTACATCCGAAGAAGTAAACGTGAACAAAGAAGTATAATTCACATTAAATTGTATGACAACCTGTATTAATAACAAATGTATATATTCACAAAATGGGATTAAGCATTTAGTGATAACAATGTCCAATGTGAAAGATGCTTATCATTTGAGTAACTCCGTCTTGTCAATTCATGTATTACAAACAAGCGATTCTCTTACTACCGCACAAGTATAACAATACTATTCATTATTAATCATCTTCATCTATAAACAAACAGTGTCCCAAGAGAAATTAAACAAATTACACAACGACTTGATTCTTCTCACCGTCTAAGGGCAGATATACAAACTCGTCCGCAGGCTTGCCTTCGATTTCCAAGGGCAATTTTTCGCCGTTGCAGTCCTTGCAATACATATACAGAAGCACATTTTCGATACGAAACTGTCTCATTCCCTGAGATGCCAGTATCCACCATGCCATCGAACACATTACCAACGGGGTGATCCACCAACCAAAGACCATGGACAGAACAAACATCATAGTCACATAAAAGGCATTATTCCAATCACCATTATTCCCACCACAACCCCGAAATACAAATGCATCACGAAAGCTACCTTTCTCTTCTCTTTTACCAAATAGGTACTTGATCTCCTCAATGTTTCGAAACCCCATTTTGATTCAACCACTGCTATCACGTAAGCTAAAGACCAGCGTACTTGTAGCCATAGCAGAACCGGTGACATCACAAGTAACGCGAAAATAACCAAAAATAACAAGTGGTTCAGATCGAGTTTGAGTTTAATTAGTTCAAAAGTTTGGAGAATTTGGGATGAGAGCAGCAAAACTAGCATGAAAACAAGAGTGATTGAAATGTAAATGGTATGAGAAACGATAAAGGTGGAGAGAATGTGAAAAAATGACTTTCTGATGGACTTAATAGATGAAATGAAGTTGATGGATCGATTGTGGTATGCTTGAACGAAGGCGCTGTATGTAATTGTGGCTACGGCACAGAGGGATAACAGGGGCAATAACAGAGCGTACACTAGTAAGACAATCGTTTTGAAACTGGAAAAGAAAAGACGGAGTTGAGATGGAGGGAAAGTAAAGTAATCTGGATGAAAGTGAGCAATGTGGATACAAGGATATAAAACAAGAGAGGACGAGATGGGCAACAGGAAAAGGATGGTAAGGACATTGAAATGATCAGAATTAGCATTGTATATGTGATCGGATAATTTTCTGAGTTCAAATTCGGTCGAATCAGGTGACATTGGAGATGGACAATGGATGACGAGCAACGATGGAAGAAGAAGAAGAACAAGAACAACAAGAAGATGAATTAGCCTTTGGAGGTATTCAGAACTTCTTATTAGCCTTTCCATTGACTATTAATTTAGCTCAAGAAGCAATCAAAAAATTTATTTTCAATTGTGGCATTGACAGTTTCTTCATTTGATCAAGTCCTAATGGTGGAAACTGTGAGATCACAATCGGGATGATGATGAACAATAAGAATAGGAAAATGGAGAAAACAAATTCGATATTTTTAAAGAGTTAGAGCGGCATTGCTTATTAGCATGTCACCATGCAGAAATTGTGCCTAGTCCTATTGACATATAAAGGGCTTCAAATCAAATTTCTTTTTGTTTTCACTTTTCAGAACTCAAACTTGAAATATCTAATTAAAGAAAGAGAGATCCTCTAATAGTTCAACCACCTCTGGGGTTGAGATTTCCAGCTTTTTGTATATATATATATATATATATATATATATTGGAATTTAATTTGATGATTATATTTTTAGCCCCACGAGTAAAATAAAGAATTCTAATGCTTCTTAAATTTAAATAAAGACTTAGATAAAATCTATTGTATTCCTTCTTCTCCGCGTGGATGATGACCTATGCAAATTTGTAAATTTCCACAAACATTAAATTAGTCAAATTCTAAAATAAATTTATATTTTTTTGCTCTCTAATATATGAAAAAATATGTTTCGACGTAATGTCAAAATTGAAGGAATTTACCATCAACCATCAGATTGATGGATCGAGTCACGTTCGAGGATAAGTAAGAACACTGTCACAATTAATTGCAAATCCTAAACAACAAACACCAACATTTAGAAAGAGAACTACATTCTATCATTGTGTGTTTCTAAAATTGGAAATAGCCATAGGGTGGTTTCCTTGATGTTGATTACATCATTAGGAATAATTAACAATTTATATATTTCTAGATATCTTCGTTAATAGACATTTACTTTCAAATTATTTGTCGTGTTTCTTGCTCTATTCCAAATTGACGTAAGAAACTAAATTTGTCAGCATTTGATTTTTATTTACTTCAAATTTAAATAAGAAAATTAGTTAATATACTATATGAATATATAGTCACATTCCTAACTAAATTAGGTTCAATTTGTACTATTAGAAATATGGATGTCCATCAGGGGCGGATGCACAGCTTTACGTGCGGGTTTCCGGGAATCTATAACTTTCGTACAGTTCTTGAATTTATATTGAAAAAACTAGTAAATATATAAGAATTATTAGTTGGGAACCCACAAACAAAGTGTGTTATTGGTCTAGTGGTAAAAATTATAAGTTAGGAACCCACAACCTTTAAATTCTAGATCCGTCTCTGATGTCCGTATCTATTTTTCGTATAGCTAAGAAAGTAATGGAGTTTCATAGTATATTCCGTCGCAAGTTATCTTTCATAATGTTATGGGTTGTTGTTTACCTTGGTGTCTTGGTGATGGGTATGACATTGTTATGGTGCATCTGTGCATAGTGGTCTTACTGACCGCTTTTCGATTTTATTTTTGAAAAATGGTCACAAGAGTAATTTCTTAAAAGAATTTCGAAAAATATTTGCGTAAATCAGCTCATAATAAGAGTTACGTTGACGATTAGCCAATTACGTACGACTGCTATTGAGCCAAAATGGAGTTGTTAAAAAATATACTAAGAAGAAACTGAAACGGTTACCACTATATATTAGCATTACTAATACCACCATATATTAGCATTAGTATACATATTCACGCGATGCGCGGAATCATTTTAAATTGTAATATTTTGTTCGAACAAATTATCATATTATGTTAAAAAAAAATAAAAATTCCTTAAATGTACAACGACCCTCTCCCACCCTCCAGACACACACCAACATCATCACGGTCTCACAATCAAATCAAGCTTTTACGTTTCATATTTTTCTTCATTACATGCCCCCCCCCCCCTCCCCAGCCCAGCCCGACACACTCCAACACCATTACAACCTCACAATCAAATATATATGAATAAAGACAATAAATCATAGAATTATCGATAAATTTTTATGTTGCATATTTTTTTTTATTACATTTTCACTACTAATTAAATCGGATTATTTTTTAAGAAAATCAATAATTATATATTCCTCAATGAATGTACAACCTCCTACAATCAAATTTGTATGACTAAGATAATAAATCATATAATTATCGATAAATTTTATGTTTCATATTTTTCTTTATTTCATTTTCACTTAATAGAATTAGTTAGTGATCTTTATTTTGTAATTTTTAGAATAAATACTTCTCTTTTCTTTTACTTATGATTTTCTTATTTTTGAACTTTTATTCTATTATTCACCTATCTTCAATTTAAATTTTATAGAACAACTTATCACTTGACTTAATGTAGTTAAAATACATCAATGTATGTTTGTTGTATTACAACAGATTCTAGCCACGTTTTTAGGTCATCCTTAAGTTAAAAGGGGATTGATACTTTTTGGGAAGATGTATAAAATAAGACTTAAAAAAAATTATATGTGTGAATTTAAAAAGATAATGTATTTCTAATTCTTTTTTTTTTAAAAGAAAGTTAATCTATTTAATTTTTGTTAAATATACTATCCATTTCATATAAGCCACATTTAAATGTAACATTGAACAAAAAAGTGACCACACAGTTCGAAAAATTATTGAAATTTGCATTTAGATTAATAGTTCAAGGAGGTACATGGTGGTATAAGTTTTGCCCATGCCCGTTAAGATTACAGATTCTGAATTGTCTGCCAAAATAAGTTCCTAGACTATCTGCTTGGAAAGCATTGAAAGAATATAGTGTTGGAACTTCAAAAAGTTGTAGGCCTGCATTCTGGGCATCCCCCATCCCTTGTTTGGCTAAGCTATCTGCTAGCCTATTTTGTTCCCTCCATGTGTGCTTCAGTGCCATGACTGGGATGTGGTTCATCAACAACCTGCATTCATTGACAATGTTGTTATGTATGTTAGTATCCGAGTTGAATAGATTAATCATTTCTAGTGCATCTATCTCTACAAGTAAAGGCCCCAAGGAGTGGTTTTTTACCAATTTCAACCCTTCCAAAAGCGCAATCAGCTCAGCTTCGATGAGGGAGCTGTTGATGAGGTGTTTGGATTATCCCTGGACCCATTCTCCTCTGTGGTTTCGGAATACCCCACTTATACCTCCTATGTGGTATGAATTGGAGGAACCATTAATATTGAGCTTGACAACCCCTTGTTGTGGGGGTTCCCATTTTAATGGGATGGTAATATAGTTGGTAGTTCTATTCTTCTGCTTTTCTTCTAAGTGGTAGAATTCCATGGCCCATTGGATGGCCAAGTGCTCCTTTGCAGGTTCCTTTTTATGGTAGAAAAGGTTGTTATTTCTGTTGAGCCATAAGGTCCATAGATCAAAGGGGATGATATCATTCCAAGTCATTCCTTGATTGAAAGGTTTGTTTCTGATGCTTTCTCAAGTGCTGCAATAGTTATGGACAGTTAGCATAGAGGGTCCACTGGAGTGAATGGAGGTATTCCTAGAGACCAGCCTACCCCAATAGGAGACAACATTGGTGCAGTGAAAGAAGATGTGGTTGGAGTTCTCCTGCATGGTGTCGCAGAAGTGACACATAGGACTATTGGAGATCCCAATGCGGTGAATGAACGTGTTGGTAAGGATTCTGTTATGTTAAAGAAGCCAGAAGAATGTTTTTAATTTGTTTGGTGTGTGTAGCTTCCAAATCCAAGTGAAGCTGCCTATAGGAAGAGGGTTGATTCTTTTGTGGATGAAGTGGTAGGCTGAGGAGAGTGAGAAAGTGCCTCTTGGAGTTTTATCCCAGTATATTTTATCATATGTGGGAGAGTGTAGAGGTATGAAGGTAGATTTGATGGCCTGATGAACATGGTCAGGGAGAGTTTTTGACAGGTTGTAAAGATTTCATTGGCCGTTATGGTATGCCTTAGCCAGCTTCAGCTTTGAGTCAGCAAGGGTGAGGGGTCCCTGAATGTAGCTTCTTAATGATTGGTGGTTTGGAGTCCACTTAACATGGAAGAAGTTAATCCTGACCCCATTATGTGGATTCTATCTGATACTTTTTGAGCATATGGTCCAACCCTATCTGATGCATTTCTAGGTCCTAGATGAAGTTTTTTTTGGCTCTATGGTTCGAGGACTGCAATACTTATTATAGAGTACTCTAGCCCAAATAGCATTGGGGTTGTCATGCATTCTCCATGTTAAGCTAACATGGATGGCTTATTCTTAAGGTGGCTTTTTCTGAGGGTAATTCCACCTAGCTCCTTAGGAGATGTGATGGTGTCCCAGCTGATCAAGTGGATTCTTTTTTTTTCTGAGGTGGTTCCCCAAAGAAAACTTCTTTGGATTAGATCAATCAAAGTGTTGGTCTTTTTGGGGAGTTATATGTATTGCATGACATGGTTGGAGATGCTACCAAGGGTAGATTTGGTAAGGATTATCCTACCAGTCATATTGAGCATTTTAATTTTCCATCCTGCAAGCTTATTGTGCATATTGTCAATGATGTACTGGAAATCAACATGCTTGGGTTTGGAGTTCAGGATGGAAAACCCAAGGTATTTCCCAAAGGAAGTGCTGGGTTGAATGTGGAGGATGGTGGAGCACTGGTTGGCAATTTGGGTGTTGCAGTTTTTGGAAAAGACACATTTGGACTTTTGGGTGTTCATTTTCTGTCCTGAAGCCTGACAGAACCTATTGAGGACTGTGGATATAATTTCAGTCCTCAGTAGTGGCTTTGGAAAAGATAGTCAAATCATCAGCAAAGAAGAGGTAGGATATCTTGGGCCCCTTATTGCAAATAGATATAGGATTCCATACTTTGGCTGAGACCTGAGCATCAATGTCTCTGGAGAGTCTCTCCATACAAACAATGAAAATATAGAATGAGAGAGGGTCTCCTTGCCTGATACCCTTAGTTGGTTTAAATGGGGTAGCTTTTTCACCATTAACCAGAATAGGGATATTGGTGGTGGTGATGCATAACATGATCAGAGAAATAAGCTTGGTAGAGAGATGGTAGAAGGTTAGAGTTTTCCTAATGAAGGATCACTTTATTCTATCAAAAGCCTTTTCTATGTTAATTTTCAGGATCATGTTCTCAGTTTTGCCTTTTATCTTAGAGAAATAGGTTATAAATTCCTGAACAATGATGGCATTATCAAAGGCTCTCCTATTGGTGATGAAAATTGCTTGGTTGGGCCCTATGATGTGATGAAGGAAAGGTTTGAGCCTATTCACGATAATTTTTGTGATCAGTTTGTAGGTAGTGTTGCAAAGATCATTGGGTCTGTAATTTTTGATGGTATTGGCATTAGCAGTCTTAGGGATTAGGAACAGGAGAGTTTTGTTTATCTCAGGGTCCATTGTGTCGGTCCTAAACACTTCCTTGTAAAAGGCAGTGGTTTTCTCCCCCATAATGTCCCAGTAATTTTGAAAAAAAAAAGGTGAATCCCATCTAGACCAGGGGCTTTATGGGGTTTGAAGGATTTGATAGCTTAGAGAATTTCAGAGTCCCTAAACGGATCTTCCAAGGTAGAGATGGCCCTATGGCTGAGTGAAGGTCCCTGTTGGTTCAGCATGTCCCCATGATAGAGCTTGGAGCTGACAAGATTAGTGGTATAAAGGCCCAGGAAAAAAGTGATGATGTGGTCCTGGATTTTAGTGAGAGTAGTTAACCAGGTTTCATCATTTTTCTTTATATTGTTAATCTTGTTCCTCCTCCTTCTATTGAGGTTTGGGGCATGGAAGAACCTGATGTTTGAGTCTCCCTAACTAAGCCAGGAGATTCTTGACTTGGTTTTCTAGAATTCTTCTTCTACCTGGAGGAGATCATCATATTGGAGCTGAAGATTTTCTTTAAGGGCTTGAAGGTAAGTACTAGTGGGGAAGTTGATGGAGTTCTGGATCCCTTTAATTCTAGTAAGAAGAATTCTCATTTTTTTAAAAATATTCTCAAAAGTTTCAGAGTTCCAATGATCTGCCAAAATCTAGAACTTCTGGATAGAGGTAAGGAGAGATGAGAACAGATGAAAGAATGCCTCCTTGACCACATTTGGTAAGGGGGGTGGCCACACCATATGGGTTCCATTATAAAGGGTCTGGGGCCTCTATGTTTGTTAGGGTCAGTGTTGACAAGCATAGGGCAGTGATCAGACTTAGTTCTAGGCAGGTGGGTTACACTAACCTCAGGATATTTGGAGATTCAAGAGATATTGGCCATACACTTGTCTATCCTCTCAAAAATGAGTTATTGTCTATTTTTGTACCTTTTATTGGTCCAAGTGCATCTATTGCCCTTGTAGCCTAAGTCCACCATATTACAGAGGTTAAAACATTGTCTAAGGGATTCAGCTCTCTGGCTATTTATGTTTTGCCTACCCCATTTTTCTTTTGATTAGAGCACTTCATTGAAGTCTCCTCCCATAAACCAGCCCCCATTGAAGGTCTGGGCGGCCATAGTGGTGAAACTATCCCAGATATCTAATCTATTTGAGTAGTTTGTACTAGCATAAGCAGCAGAAAGAAGCCAGTTGTAGGAGGAGTGAATTACCTTGACCATGGCATGGATACCTTGAGGAGTAATGGATATATCTTCAAGGTACAGCATGTCAGTCTTCCACATTATAACAATCTCTCCGGATCTTCCAACATCAGCAAATTACAGTTGTCTATCAAAGCCTAAGGTCTCAGTAATTCCCTTGTGTTCAGTCATTTTGGTTTCAAGCAGGATGAGCATGGAAGGTTTGTGAGTCCTAACCATCTTAGTGCAGTGTCTCTTAAAGATATCACTGTTGACCCCTCTTACATTCCAGATAATGAAATTATGCATGGTCGAGGTTAGGGGGTGGTGTTGTATCTTTTCACTTGCCCAGTAATGGGTGAGGCTCCTTGAGTTAGGTTGTCTCTAAAAGAACAGCTAGGGGGTGTTGTTCTTCTTCTCCCTCGGCATCAGGAAGCATTTCTTCAGGTTCATGGGATAACACACTATAATAGCTTCTCTGGAAGGCTTTTTGAATTATTTCAGAATGGTTTTTCTAGTGCTGATACTTGTGTTTGTGGTTCTGCAAGACTCTCTAGTAGGTCTTCCAGTTCCTTGTTGCATTGGATGAGTGAACCTAGTGGGTTTTGACTTGGTCCTGCATGGTCTTCTGCCAAACTTGTTGGTGAGGTTTGGAGCAGAGGACCCTGGGGTGTCCAAGAAATGAACTGTGGGCTCACTAGGGAAAGGGTGGCTGATTGATGAAGGAAGAAGGATAGGTTGTTGAGAGCCTGATTCATGACAGTATTGTAATCTGGGTTTAACATATGGTTCATGAGTCCCTGTTCTTGACTCAGGAGCATGGCTTACATCCATGCTTGGCTTCCCAGGTTAGATACTACATGGTCTATTCCCTACTTGATCAGGGTGGCCAGAAAGGCTGGATCCTGAATTGTGGTGACTAAGAGTTGGTTCCCTATCTTTAGGTTGAGGGTAATGTGGAAGTTGTGTAGATAGATCTTCAGCCATGATATTGGGACATGGTCATGGGGAAGAGAGTTGTTACCAGAAAGAGGGGAGAAGGATGTACTGCATTATTTATTTGATCCATTTTACTGAATATTGGAGTTACTCAGATCACAGGGAGAGCAAGTAACTTTTGTGTAATGGGGTAAGCTGGCTAAATTAGTAGTGTTGTTAGTTGTGGTGGAGTTAATGGAGGTGACATTTGCTGTCAAATCCATTGAAGAGAGACTCTGTAAATTCCCCCTGACTGCTGTAATGTTCTCTTGGGAGCTGAAGGGTTTTGCTCCCAAGTTGACAATTGGAGAGGATTTCCCGCTATGAGGCGAGGGTGTCCTTGTGGGGTATGAGTGGGCCATGTTTTTGGCGTTGATTGGTTTTGGATTTTCCTTTGACATTATTAGTAGTCAACTTTTTTTGAGTTGTGGGAAGTGATTTTGGAGTGGTACCACTTTGAGTGGGGTCTCGAAGACCCTGAGTGCCTTCTCCGTCTATTTGGGTTGAAGGGTCTTTCCCTTTGGTCATTTGCGAAGGTCCAACATCGTAGATGGCGAATGTTTTCATTGGGTGTAGAGGTACTTACCTAGGCTCTAGTGATGGTTTGGTTTGTACCTGCTTGAGGGGCGTTTGAGACTTTACCCCTCATTGAAGGTCGTTTCCGCCTGAGTTACAGTTTTCCAAGGTTCTGTGTCGATCAAGCTTGGGGTTGCCTATTTCGATGGTGGGGGTGATTGCAAAATGGTTGGTTGGCCTGACTGTATCTGACAACTGTTGCAAGTATGGCCTAGACATCCACATCTTATACATATAGTACCTTCCCCCTCATAGATAACTTCCTGTCTATGATTTTCTATTATAATTGATTTCTTTACTGGGACATTGAGTAGGACTTGTACTCATATTCTTGCGTATCATCCCTTTAGGTGTTGCTGAGGTACAGGAGTCGATTTTTAACAGTCCACCTAGCCTTCTTCCGATCTATTCGAGGACCGATCTGTCATAGAACTCATATCACAGTTGTGGTAGGCACGCCCATATAGCTGAATAGGAAATTGTTGATGTTTGGGGGGAGAAATTTGGCTCCCAACGCTTCACCAACGAAAAGCTTCCAAGTACAAACCATGGCCCTCCATGCAAGGCTTTGTTAGTGTTTTCCTCTCTTGTGAACTTAACTGTGAAGTAGTTGAAGCCCAGATCTATGAATATAAGGGCTTCATTTGGTTTCCAAAGTTCTATCAACTTGTCCCACAAGAATTGGTGTGAGATTTTTTTTACTTACTTTGACTATGACTGATCTAATCTATGGTTCGTAAATTCTTTCCTTCTCCGCCTGCGTGAAGAAGATGTGTTCTTCTGTAGCATTAGGATTTTGGGTGGATGGCGCACTAGGTTGTCCATAGCAATGGTTGAGTAAACTATTCTTGTCTGTGAATATTTCTTTGAAGGACGGTATCTGTGAAGGGGGATCTTCCATGATGGTGTCGACCACCTGTACCTCCGGTGGAAGGGGATCTGGTGGCTCCGATGGGGGAGGTGGGAGTACTGTGCCTATGGGGAGGGTCAATGGAGAAAATTTTTGCAAACTTCCATATATTACTCCTCTAATTTGTTCTCCCAACCACTTATGCTCTTGAAATTTTAACTTTTAAATTCAAATGTATCTTCTTTTTGTTAAAAAATTATAATTCTTCTTGCTTTATTTTCCATGAATATACCTAAGACATTTTTCATTTCAAATGTGATGGACAACTTTTTTTTAATCATTAATTTTTTGTTGCTAACAATTTCTCAAAAGTAGAACATGAGCTTCCGATGCTTTTATTAATTTCACTGGAGGAGGGTACAATAATCGAAATCTGTAATCCTAATAAAGTTTTTTTTTTTCATTTAAAGTAGTGCAATAATACCAAATAATATATATTTTTTAAAAATTCTTTGTGATAAAATCAATAAGTGAATTCAAATATAGAAACTATTGTGCACCTTAACAAACATGAAAAACAATAGAAAGAGATGATGATGGAATACATAATGGATCATGATTAAAAAAGAGAATGGTAACAATATTATTCCTTGAATCGAATCGTCAGAAAAAGATATATCGATATTAATTAAAACTATGTACCTTAAACGTTAATAGAGGAGATGAAACTAAATATGTCATATCCTTCTTGCATATAAAAATAAAAAATATATTAAATAAAAATAGTCTTTGAAACTAAAAAATATAAACAGTGCAGTAAAAAATCATTAATAAAACTAATGACATATGTATGTATATATATATATATATATATATATATATATATATATATATATATATATATGATACAAGGATGGAGGTAAGAAGTTAGCACTTCATTCAAATTCAAGTTCCATTAAAATTCAAATTCAAATTCCATTTAAATTCAAATATTATATAAATTAGTTAGAAGAAGGTTGGTTTATTATTCTTCCTTATCCCTAATTTTTTTCATAATAGCTTTATCTTATAATTTATAGTTTCATCATGATTATCTTATAGTTTAAATTTCAGATTTTAATATATTACTATAATTATTTTAATTTAAATTTAAAATTTTTATCTTTCAATTATAATTTTTTTTTTTTTGAAAATGTGTTTGATTCTAACGTAGTTATAGGAGACTTCTTCTTCTTCTTCTTCTTCTTCTTCTTCTTCTTCTTCTTCTTCTTCTTCTTCTTCTTCTTCTTCTTCTTCTTCTTCTTATTATTATTATTATTATTATTATTATTATTATTATTATTATTATTATTGTTATTATTATTGTAATTCTTGTTATTGTTATTGTTATTATTGTTATTATTGTTGTTATTATTATTATCTAATACTACTATATACGTATGTTCAACAACTACTGCTATTATTTTTATTATTATTATTATCATTTATTGTATTATATTATTATTATTATTGCTACCTCGACAACTACTATACTACTCATAGTATATTGTTGCAATATTATTGCCACTACTAATTGTATGTAACGAAATTTTGTTAAATTTAAATCCGTACAAAAATTTGGATTATATTAAATTCAAAATATATTAATCTCCAATAATTTATTTGAGATTAATATAATTAGATTAATTATTTTAGTCCAAACATGCATGAATTTAATTAAAGTCCAATTGTTATTCGGTTAGTCCATTAATTTGGGCTAGAGATGACTTTAGCAAGCCCAAGATGTTATGATGTTCTAGAGGCCCAATTCGGTGTCACATGTCAAATTATGTGGCATGTCAAGTCAAGTGAAGGAGCCAATGGGATCATACCACGTGCCAAAATGATGCAGTAAATTAAAAGCCCATAAGAAATGTCATGTCACTTAAATTTGATTGGCCAAAGCAAGTTCATGTTTATCATGACTCTTTACTTCCTACAACTATATATAGAGGCCTCATAATTCAGAAAAGGAACCAACAAGTTTAACAAGAAGCAAGAGAGAGCTCGTGGATCAAAGCAGCAGATTTCTCTACAAATTCAAAAATTCAAGATCAATTTATCAGATTTCAAGAGCAGATTTCTCTACAAATTCAAAAATTCAAGATCAGTTCATCAGATTTCAAGATCAAGAGTTTAGGTTCAAGAACAAGCCAAAGATTTCAAGATCAAGAGTTCAAGGTTCAAAAACAAGCTCAAGATTTCAAGATCAAGAGTTGAAGGTTCAAGAACAACCTCAAGGTTTCAAGATCAAGAATTCAAGGTTCAAGAACAAGCTCAAGATTTCAAGATCAAGAGTTCAAGGTTCAAGAACAAGCTTAAGATTTCAAGATTAAGAGTTCAAGATTAAAGCTTCAAGATCAAAACTTCAAGATTCAAGAACAAGCTCAAAGGCCCTTGAATTCAAGTACAAGTCAAGATCCAGCTCATCAAACCCGCAAATCAAGCTCAAGTTCAAAGATCAAGACCGCAAGATTCAAGAACAATCTACCAAGCCCTTGGATTCAAGCACAAGTTAAGATCAAATCCGTCAAGTTCAAGTTAAAGTTCAAGATCAAGCTCGATGCCCTTGAATTTATAATTGAAAAGGCGAATAAGAGGAATCATAGATATTGTAACACTCTCATATTGAAATCAATAAATCGATTGTTGCAATATTTTTCTTGTCTCGAATTATTTATTTTTCGGCCTCAAAAATTTTGTTGTCCAACACTAATATGTACGTACTTAGAGAAACATCACTACTATTATTATATATTTTATGATATTATTGTTATTATTACTACTATTATAACTCTCACTTCTACTATTATTATTACTACGCTTACTATTTATTTATTTGTTCATATTATTATTATATTTTTATAGTTATTTGATATTTAAAACTGAGATTATTATTAATGTATATTATTATTATTATTATTATTATTATTATTATTATTATTATTATTATTTGATTTATTATTCTATCCTTATCCTCAATTTTTTCAAATAAAATTCATATTTATCCTATAATCTATAAAGTTGAGTTAGTTGTTATTATCCTTTCATTATTATTACAACAACTACTACTTACCAGTACAACTTATTACTACTTCTAGTACTACAAATTTATTTATTTATTATTATTATTTTTATCATTATTATTATTATTATTATTAATATTTTAACTTTTATTTAAAATTTAAATAAGACAAATATATTACTTTGGTCACTACTACATCAATTTATAAATATTACTATCTTTCATTTAATAGAAAAATTAAATAAATTTAAAAATATTTTATAACATCAGAAAGAGAAAAGTTTGTGGAATACATAAGAGTTAAAAAAGATGGTATGTTATTCTTTCTTATCCTTAATTTTTAAAAATTTGATGCACATTTAGCTAATAATTTATTTATTTGAATTGGGATAATAAGCTGAAACCAATGAGATTATTATTATTATTATTATTATTATTATTATTATTATTATTATTAT
>NC_061121.1:16743906-16763416 GCF_002878395.1 Capsicum annuum
TCATTTAAACCATATTTATAATATCTTGGTGGATATCTAAATCTAATTTTATCATAATTAGGTGGTATGTGTCTCATTCTTCTAGATTTTAAATGGATTATTAATTTTGCTTCAATACTAGATATTAAGGTAATTAGGTAGACTAATCTTTGTGGGTTTTCTTTTGTTTTATTTAGACTTATATTCTGAATAATTACTAATTAAAGATTCTTTAATTTTTCTAAAAGCTTCTCTGTTTTTAAATGGTCTTCTCATAATTAATTTAATCCAATCTATATTTAAACATAAATTCAAACATAACATAAACTCAAACATATATAATACTGCTGTATTTTTTAAATAACTGGGCTCTAATACCATTTGTAGGGGGGATGTGGATCTATGCGGATAACTAACTTATGTAATAGATCTATTATATGTATAATGAATCTATTTTTCTTTGTACGTGACTTTATTTCAATATCTTTTAATGATTTATTCTTTTCGTAAGATGTATTCATTAATTTGTATGGTTTATTATTTTATCCTATAGTAATTGTAGAATTATAGATTTCTGTATAATAATTTATCCTAATTATACTGTAATGTCTATCTAATTCTAGATTTTCAATGTTATTTATTATCTTGTGTTGCTCTTCTCGTAGTGATTGAAATAATAAATTAACTTTTATGTATCACATTGATATGTTGAATATATTTTATAATAAATAATTCATAAAATTACATACTTCAATTAATTTAGTTAAACTATGTATTCTCCCTTCTCCGCCTTCACACCACCACGTCACCCCCACCCATCTTCAACTCTCTCAACCTCCTCCAAACAATCCCATAGTCAAATCATATGAAAAAAAAATGAATCATGTAATTATCAAAAGAAAAGAATTGATCAATAATTTTCTTTATTGCATTGTTCACTATCTAATAGTGTTTGATTGTTAACATTTGACTTTTATTAACTTATCGAATTGCTTAATATAATTATCAAGTGCCTTTTTTATTAATATAAAATTATATATTTATTTTATTTAATCATGTATCTTTTATTTTTTTAATAAAATGTATGGATAGTAATTTGTCTATTATCTAATTTCAGTTAATTTCTTTACTGAAATTCTTTTATTTAATTTTTTCATTATATTCTCAAAGTTAATTCAAAATTCTTATCCCTCACCCCAACCCCCAATACTTGTAAAAAAATACTCTATTTTAATTTTTTTCTTCAAAATACGATTAATTATTCTTTTTAGTTACATTTCATAGGCAGATGAGCTTTTTTCTCTTACATTTTAAAATATAAGATATTAAATTTAAATCTAGATCACTTAAATTCTTATATTCTAATATTCATTTAATTCGTTGTTTATTGTTGCTATACATGACATACAAAATTTAAATTTTTACTTGTTATGATTTAAAAAATACTTTCTCATTTAACATATTAATTGTATTACACTACTACTACACATAGTAAGTATTACTATTAATACGCATATATACTATGTGCTACCACTACTACTACTATTTATTAGTAGTAGTAGTATTAGATTGTTATACTTCATTTAATATTTTAATAGATTACATTTAGATGTATTTTTAATATATTTAATAATTAAATGTACCTATAATTTTAAAAAAAAAATTATAAGTTTATCTTTTGACAAGATATTATATCTCCAATTCAAATTAAAAAAAGGAATAGACAACAATAAGAATTCAATTAGAACTCTTTAGTATGATAGCTAACTACTTTTAATATGTAATTTCATAGACTTTTAATTTATCTTTAATCTAGTTTTAAACCAAATAACTCTCTTAATTTGAATATTCTACGTCCTCTCCTCCCCTACTCATCTCAATTGAATATTTTAGATATCTTTTTTCTACTTATCAATTTTTTTTATTATTTTTAATATTATATAATGTTATTCTCTTTTAATATATATTATGGACTTAAATATATTTATAGAATAAATAAATTTTACTTATTAAATAAATATGAGATACATAATTTTTCAAACATATTAAATGTTAGAAAGATAAAATAAGTGATCACAATAAATTTTTAGTCGGAATGATTTCTTTGTATAAGTAATTTTGACAATAGTATTAATAGTACAAAAATTTTATTTACATATTTGATAATAAAATAAAACAAAAAACTATTTTCTTCCCTCTCCTCATATCCCCCCCCCCCCCCTCCCCCACCCCCAACCACGCTGAAAACCCACCAAAAATAAATTAAAATCAAATAATTTCTATTCTTTTTTAAACTGATAAATTTAAATTTAATTATTTCTAATTTTTTAAATTCAAATGCTAAGAAGATTAATTTATTATTCTCTTTATTCTTGCTTTTCTTTAAAATGTGTATATTTACCTTATAAGTTATATAATTGAATTGAGATAAATATTTAAGATAAGTGATAATGATAATAATAATGTAGTAGTAGTAGTTGTTGTTATTGTTTTATGTTGTTGTGGTTACTACTACTGCTACTACTAAAACTATCACTACTCTAGTATATTTTTTAATTAACTTTTTCAAAGTTACACTTTATAAGTAATTAACTCTTCTTCTCTTATATTTTAAATATTAAATATTGAATTCTTCTCTTATATTTTAAAATATAAAATACTGAATTTAAATTTAAGTTGATTTTTATATTTTAATGCTCATATGACTTGTTGTTTATCGAGATTTTAGTTGTCCGATTTTAAAAAATATAAACAACAAATAAAATTAGTAAATATTTTTTATGTATAAATATAAATTTGCAAGTAAAATCATGAAAAGAATAAATCAATTGCAATATTTAAGTTCATATAAATCTTTTTTATAACCTTCTTAGAATAAAGTGGATATGTCAATGTGATAGATAAATATATTACATTTGAACACACAAAAATATTTGTATTCATTCTTTACACAAATGATCTGATTAATTTTCTTTGTATATTTCGACTCTCAATTATACTTGCTGATTTCTCAAGTATTTATTTTGCATTTTGGAGAGATTACATGCATAGAATTTGTGAAAATTCCAGCTTCCTTAGATACATCTGTGACAAAAGATAAATATTGTGTTAATTAGAAAAAAAATTACTATAAAATTAAATCAAGTATGAGGACATACCTTTCTAATTTATTCAGAGAAATTTGATGAGCATTGCCTATAATTTTTTAATCCATGGTAGGTGCACTGTTTCAAAAAAATAAATATAATATTAATCATAAATAATAAGAAAATAATTCAAAATTGATAATTAATCAAACAAATCTAGTGAGAATTATCTGTAATCTTTTTAACGACGGCAGAAATATCTTTGCAAAAAAATTAGATATAATGTTACTCATAAATAACAATAAAAAAATTTAAAAGCTAAGTTAAGTATCAACATAGTTTGATAGTTATTCAAAGATAATTTTAACAACAATAATGTAAAAATTATTTTCTGATAATATTATACCAATATCTTGTGAATAAAATGATCATATAACTTTGTTTGGGATAAACACAATCTAAATATGAAAATAATTGTAATTGAAAGAAAAAAAAAAAGATGAAGGAATGAAGAAAACTTAAATGATATATGTATTCAAGAGGATATATATAAGAGGTTACATAATACGGATATTTATGTCAACCAAAATTACAGTCAAATTCAAAATTTAAATATATCAGTTTGTTAGAAAAGATAAGATTCTAAATTATCATTATCTAATAATTTATAATTTTAAAACATTATTTGAGAAGTTAAATTCAAACTTGAAAACTACATAGTTAGCATTTTATTAGGAACTCTACCTTATTTAATTGATTTAAATAAAAATGAATAAAAAAGAAGACATTTGTTCAAACGTGTTCTTGTATTTAATTATTTCTTTAATTATTTATTTTAAAAAATCATAATAATGTTAATCACAAATAATCGTAATAATAATTTGTTTTAATTACTATTATTAATTTATATTATTTTTATTGTTATTAATATTATTTGGACAAAATTTTCATCTTTTATTAATATATAAATAAATTATATTTAAATATATTTCATAGCATTTAAATTTTAAAGAGATAAGCTTGAGATAGCAAAATATTTATTAGAACTCTTCAATTATGGGTTTTTATTTTTAAGATAATGAAAATCTTTTAATCAAAAAGATAATGTATTTTAAATTCAAATATTTAATCTTTCAATTCAAAACTTGATAAGGTCCAATTAGAACTTTCTAATGTGATAAATAACTGTTTCTAATAAGTCATTTTATTTTATAATTATTTTTAATTTAAAATTAATAATTTATTAGTCCGAATTATCTTTGATAGTGTAACTTATTTAAATTTAGTAGTTATTATTGTTAACATATTTAAAAATTAATATTATACGTTGTTGTAGGAGCATATATAAGAGAGAATAAAAAGTTAGAATTTCATTTCATTTCAACTTTTAGAATTTCATTTTGTTTCAGCTTTCATTCAAATTCAAATAATATATCAATTTGTTGAAAGAAGATAAGATATTATTTTTTATCTTTTTCAAAATCAATATATATTTATCTTATAATGTTATGTTTGAATTGAAAAAATGATTTGAAATCAAGCAACATATGACATATTTCGTTATAGTTAATAACATATTATTATTATTATTTTATAATTATTATTATTATTATTAAATACATACTACAAACGTACTGCTGCTACTATTGCTTTTACCACCACTACTAATTATTATTTTTATTTAATAATATTTTTATATTTAAATATATCTTATAACATTTAAATATTAAAATAGATAAGCTTGAAATAGTAAATTTCTATTAGAATCTTTACTTATGAGTTTTTAGTTTTAAGATAATGATAATATTTTTTATAAAAAAAGATAATGTACTTCAAATTCTATATAAGAGAGACTAAGAAGGTAGTCCAATTCAAATTTCATTTAAATTCAAATTCAAATATTATAAATTTGAAAAAAGAAGATTAGTTGTTATTTCTTTATTTGTCCTTACTTTTAAATATAATGTCTTTATCTAATAATCTATATATTTAAATTTAGATATACATTAAAAATTAATAATAAATATTTTTATTATTATCATATTATTATTATTATTATTATTATTATTATTATTATTATTATTATTATAGTACTACTACCACTGCAATTAGTACTACGTATTGACTATTACTACTACTATTCTTTATTTATTTATTTTTAATTCATCTTAATGTACTAATGCTACTGCTGTTTAATTATTATCATTATTATTATATTATTATTATTATTTTAATAATTTTTTATCTTTCCCTAATATGTAAATAAATTATATTTAAACATATTTTATAACATTTAAATTTTATAAAAGATAAGTTTGAAGTAGTATATATCTATTAGAACTCTTTAATTATTAGTTTTTATTTTTAAGATAATGAAAATCTTTTTTTGTAAAAGAATAATTTATTCAAATTCAAATACTTAATTTTTCAATTCAAAATTTTTATTACAATATTTTTAAATTTATCTTAAAATATTTTTTATATTGTCTTCAAAATTGCCACGTAGCTATTTTAATAACTTGACACGTGGCATCTTATCTTACTTATGTTTACTTTTATATATATATAGATATAGAGTTAAAAAAGATTGGTATGCTATTCTTTCTTATCCTTACTTTTTAAAAATTTGATGCACATTTACCTAATAATTTATATATTTGAAATGAGATAATAATCTAAAACCAATGAGATTATTATTATTATTATTATCATTATCTTTCATTAACATTTAATTAAAAATATATTCAAATATAACAGAGTATATTATTATTGACACTACTAATATTAACGTACTTAGAGAAACACTAATAATTTTATCTTGTATGATATTATGGTTGTTATTACTACTATTATTATTAACACTTCTACAATTATTACTATTTCAATTATTATTTATTTATTTATTTATTTATCAGTATTATTATTATATTTTTATTTTTGTTTGATATTTAAATTGTTATTATTATTAATGTATATTATTATTATTATTGTTGTTGTTGTTGTTGTTGTTGTTGTTATGAATATAGAAGAAGTTAAGAAATTAGAATTCAATTTCAATACAAATTCTATTTATATTCAAATTTAAATATCATATCATATCATTTCTTATAAGAATATCAATATATTACTCTATCCTTATCCTTAGATTTTTTTCACATAAAATTCATATTTATTTTGTAATCTATAAAATTGTTATTGTTATCTTATTATTATTAAAACTACTACTTACCAGAACAACACATTACTACTGCTAAAACTATAATTTATTTATTTATTTATTATTACTTTTATTATTATTACTATTATTTCTTTAATATAATTCATTTTATATTATTATTATTATTATTATTATTATTATTATTATTATTATTATTATTATTATTATTATTATTATTATTATTATTATTATTCCCACCACTGCAATTATAATTACTACAACTACTATTACATTCTTCAAAAAAATTAGAAGTGCTACTACGGTTTTTATAAAAGATATTATTATTATTATTATTATTATTATTATTATTATTATTATTATTATTATTATTATTATTATTATGAAATAGTTAGAGTTTATTTAGGACTCTTTAACTATGGTTGCTAGATTTAAGTTAATAAATATCTTTTATTTTTTTTTAAAGTATTATTATATTCAAATTTATTCAAATATATAATAAAGATTTTATTATATTCTTAAATTCAACTAATTATAAAGATTTTATTATATTTTTAAGTTCAACTAATTATAAAGATTTTAGTACAATACTTTTAAACTTGTCCTAAAAACTGCCGGTGGCTTCTTTTAGTGATTCGTCCTCTGCTTTATAATATATACAGACACAGATAGATTATTATTAATGTATATTATTATTATTATTATTATTATTATTGTTGTTGTTGTTGTTGTTGTTGTTGTTGTTGTTGTTGTTGTTGTTGTTGTTGTTATAAATATCGAAGAAGTTAGAATTCGATTTTAATACAAACTCTATTTAATTTTTAAATATCATATCTGATCAATTTTTTATTCTATCCTTATCCTTAGTCTTTTCAAATAAAATTCATATTTATCCTATAATCTATAAAGTTGATTTAGTTGTTATTATTATTTCATTATTATTGCAACAACTACTACTTACCAGAACAACTTATTACTACTGCTAGTACTACAAATTTATTTTTTTATTATTATTTTTTTATCATTATTGTTATTATTTTAATTAATATTTTAACTTTTATTTCAAATTTAAATAAGAAAAATATATTACTTCGGACACTACTACATCAATTTATTAATATTACTATCTTTCATTTAATAGAAAAATTAAATGAATTTAAAAATATTTTTTAACATCAGAAAGAGAAAAGTTTGTGGAATACATAAGAGTTAAAAAAGATTGGTATGTTATTCGTTCTTATTCTTATTTTTTTTTTTAAATGTGATGCACATTTACCTAATAATTTATATATTTGAATTGAGATAATAATCTTAAACCAATGGGATTATTATTATTATTATTATTATTATTATTATTATCTTTCATTAACATTTAATTAATGTATTCAAATATAACAGAGTATATTATTATTGACGCTACTAATATTAACGTACTTATAGAAACACTAATAATTTTATCTTTTATGATATTATGGTTGTTATTACTATTATTATAGAAGTGCTGCTACGGTTTTTATAGAAAGATATTATTATTATTATTATTATTATTATTATTATTTTATTATTATGATTATGATTATGATTATGAAATAGTTAGAGTTTATTTAGGACTCTTTAACTATGCTTGCTAGATTTAAGCTAATAAATATCTTTTATTTTTCTTTTAAAGTAATATTATTTTCAAATTCAAATATATAATAAAGATTTTATTATATTCTTAAATTCAACTAATTATAAAGATTTTATTACATTTTTAAATTCAACTAATTATAAAGATTTTATTACCATACTTTTAAACTTGTCCTAAAAACTGCCACGTGGCTTCTCAATATTTTGCCACGTGACTTCTTCTGGTGCTTCGTCCTCTACTTTATAATATACTAGTATACGTACCCGCGCGATGCGCGGAGAATATTAAAATATTAATTTTAATAATTTCATATTGAAACATCTAGTGTTCAATCATGTTACCTTAAAAGAAAGTTCAACTATCATATTATTTCTCAATAAAATATGAAAAGAAAAAATTCTACCTTTCCGCATCTTCACCCCGACCTAATCCCAACCATCTTCAATTTTCTTTCAAAAGAAAATTCTACTCCACCCCTCCACTCCCACTACCCCAGTCTCCCCACCTGTAATCAAATCTATATGAAAAAATAATTATATAATTATAAGAAAACATTATGTTTTATAATTTTCTTTACTATACTATTCACAATTTAAAGATATTAAGTAGATTGCTAATATCTCCCTTCCACCCCCACCCCCACCCCCACCCCACCCAATCTCAGTTCCCCCACCTTTAATCAAATCTATATGAAATTATAATTATATAATTGTAAAAAATACTTTATGTTTCATAGTTTTCTTTATTATATCATTCACAATTTCGAAGATATTAAGTAGATTGTTAACATCTCCCTTCCTACTCACCCTACCCACCCCGATTCCCCCACCTCTAATCAAATTTAAATGAAAAAATAATTATATAATTGTAAATAAATATTTTATGTTTCATAGCTTTCTTTATTATACTATTCATAATTTAAAGATATTGAGTAGATTATTAATATCTTTCTTCCTCCCCCACCCCCACCCCGCCCCCTCCACCCCCCTCCACCCCAATTTCTCCACCTCTAATCAAATCTATATGAAAAAATAATTATATAATTGTAAAAAAATATTTTATGTTTCATAGTTTTCTTTACTATACTATTCATAATTTAAAGATATTAAGTAGATTGTTAATATCTCTCTTCCTTCCCCTCCCGCCTCCACACATACATGTCTTTAACCAAATCTATATTTGTTAAAACAATCACACAAAAAAAAAGTTTTTACTTTTCATTTTTTATTTATTATATTATTTAATGCTACAATTAATAGATTTTAGATTGTCAAAAATAATTTAAATTACTATGCTATTTTCTTCCCATCTTTTTCCTCGAAAATTTATAAATATGTATGTATTATCTTATTACGTTCATTATATATTCTCAAATTTAGTTAAAATTAGCCCCTCCTTCCCTAATCCCAACCCTATCCCGCACCTCCACCCGGCCTCGATTTTCTTTTCAAAAATGATCTATTCCCCCTCCCCCCAATCCGTTGATGTCTAATCAAATTTATATATAAAAAAAAAACAATCATGTAATTGTAAAAGAATCTTTTGTTTTTCATATTTTTCTTTATTATATTATTCACAATTTAAGGAACTTAAGTAGATTGTTAGAAATGGTTATAATTTAAAATTTAAGTTAGACATTTTCACCCTATTGAAATATAATTTTATCTCGTACTATATGATTTACCTTTGTGTATGATTGTAAGAAAATATGTTTAAATTTTTTTTTTATTATATTATTCACAATTTAAAGATATTAAGTAGATTGTTAGAAATGGTTATGGTTTAAAATTCAAGTTAGACACTTTCACACAATTGAAATATAATTTCATCTCATATTCTATGATTTAACTTTGTGTTCTTTATTTTCTTCTTTATATGATGAAATTAAATGAAGCCCAAAATTACTTTCTAAAAAGTTTATACATAAATGTAAACTTGCAAGTAAAATTAAAATAGGATTAATAAATTAGGATATCTAAATATCGTTTATAAACCTCTTTTATAATCCTCCTATCAAAAGTAAATATATAGATGTGATATAAGATATAGAAATCAAACAATTATGAATTGCGTACAAATGAATTAAATATAGAAAAATTCTGAAATTAAAAAAATATTAAAATGGAGAACGATAATATCAAATACATATTTTTAAAAACTTAAACTTGTCAACTACATCAATAAAATTCATATTTCGATTGTCGTTATCTACTATTCTTTTTTTGTTTTATCTCTTATGCAAGTCAACAATAACAACAAAATTATCACTAAAAAATAAAAACTAACTCTCAAGAACATTTCTTCGTAAATTAAACGACAAAAAGATTATTAATTTGAAATTAATTTACCAATAAATATTTTATTTATCGAAGTCGTTGTTTCAATTATTATTGATTTCTTTTTCTCTTTTTCTTCTTTGGGGGGCTGTTACTATTTGTAGTGAATGCGAAGAGCCGAGAATAGATAGCGATAACATCCGGGGGAGGCTCAACCTCATGAAAAAATAGGCAGATATCTTAGGCCCCAAATTTGAGAAGCCTCATTTTTTTTACTGATAATATATTATAGATTTTTTTTTTAGAAAAAATAAATATTTTTTATGCTGGGGGTCTATCGGAAACAACCTCCTACTTCTTTGGAGGTAGCGGTATAGAATGCGTACATTTATCCTCTCCAAACCTCACTTTATGGGAATACACTGGGTTTGTTGTTGTTGTTGTATAGGAAAAATAAAATTTTCATATAACAGGAAAGAATTATTATAAGAATTTCATATATATCGAATACTATGTCTCAAGAAAGATTTAATAAATTGATTATATTATTACTTTAAAAAAATTAATTAGAAAAAATCGATTATATAATTTTGAAAATAGAGTTCATTAAAAAAGGATTATTTTTTCTTAAAAATTTAAGGTCTTTGTTTGATCTTCGCCTTATGCCACAAATATAGTTGAGCCGCCCCTGATAACATAAATGATTGTGGACTTGTTTTTCTTCGTTTACATTAGCAGAGGACGACGAAGATGAAAAAATAATATCATTCCTGCATATAAAAAAAGAAAAAATATTAAATCAAAAATATATTTTTTATAAAATGAAGAATGCAAAAAAAGTAGTAAACAAATTCAACAATAAAATAAATGATATAGGAGTATATATAAGAGACAAAGAAGCTAGAGCTCGTCTCAATTCTAATTTTATTTTAATTCAAATTTCAAATATATTATTAATTTGTTAAAAGAAGATTAATTTGTTATTCAAATTCAAAGAAATTACTAGGGGGAAAATCTACGATATATACGGTATACAATTCAAAAGGAGTTCCAATTGAAAGTCTTTTTCGCCAGAAAAGAGACTTAGTGGCATTAGAGATCTTTAATGTGATAGTTACTATCTTTAATACGTAGTTTTTTATTTTTTAATCTAAAACGTTGATTACAATATTATAAGTCTTGTCCTATGAATTGTCACGTGGCTTAATAATATTTTACAACTTGACTAATTATGGTGCTTCGTCATCTGCTTTATATATATATATATATATATATATATATATATATATATATATATATTATAGATTATGTAATTTAATTTATAATATTTTGCTTATTTGCTAGTATTTACGTAACTTTCCAGAAATGGGATTTCTTCACAATGACAATTGTATATGTGATATATATAAACAATGCATCCATGCTATTATACAAAAAATCAGAAGACGTGCCAATTAAATTCAAATGATTGAAACGAAATGCTTTCTTAACTTTTCCATAACACTTCAGATAATAGTGCCATGCATATTCAGATGCATGTAGCAATATTCTTAAAATTATATTCTATTTGGTTCTGTTGTTATAATTCTTTTTCTTCAAATGTTTTCTAAACGTGAATTTTCCTATAACTGCAAAGTTAAAAAATGTACATATCAATAAATTTTCATCATTATATGTTTTCTCATTTGGTTTACAACATTCTCATTATCCTTTTCCTTAATTAATTATCAAAGAAAAGCCTATTAAAAATGAAAAAACACATTGAGTAGATTAATTTCTTGCAAAAATAGAAATATTAAGACGTGCAAAACCACTCTTTTCTCATCTCGTATTCATCCTTTTACAACTTTTTTTCTTTGAATTCAACCTTAAAACAAAGGAGAAAGAAACTTAAAATTATATATCAATATATCAGTATATATAAGAGAGGTTAAGAAGATAGAACTTTATTTCCATTTAATTATTTTTAAAACTGAAAATCAACATCAAAATAAATATTTACTTACTTGAATTCAGAGATGGATATACTAAAAAAAATAGCCTGCAATACGGTTATCACTAATCTATATATAATAAATAAAAATGTTAACCACACCCCCCCCCCCCCACACCACAAAAAAAAAAAAAAAAAAACCAACAAAAACGGTTATCCAAAAACAAAAAAAAAAAAAAAAAAATTTTACCCCCCCCCCCCCCCCCCAAAAAAAAAAGTGAAAAACGTGAAAGTGCAGGAAGCGAATTCAAAAGAAAAAATATATTCACACGCATGAAAGCTAATTCAAACAATCTGCAGTAGCCTCGAGCAGTAGCCATTAACTGAAAAAACTTGATAAGGTGTTTATCAAAATAAAGAAAAAATAATTAACAACATCAATTCAAAAAAAAAAATGAGGCCAATCAATAAGTCAAAAGAAAAATTCATCCGAAACCCTAGATCATCATCAATTGTAAAACATATAAAACTTTTCTGTGTATTGGGAACTGTGTATCGGTGTATTTATAGTGGTGAAATAATTTTTGAATTGCAGTTGAGATAAAGATAAAGATTTGGAATAACTTAATTTTTAATTCAAATTCAAATTAGATTCGGATAAATACTAAGAGATGAGATAACATTCCATTTCAACTTTCATTCAAATTCAAATAATATTTCAATTTGTTGAAAGAAGATAAGTTCTTCATTATCTTTAATTATTTAAATATAATGCATATTTGTCTTCTAATATTATATTTAAATTAAAAAATTATTTGAAATCAAATCATATTATTTACCATTTACGTATGTACTACTATTGTTATTTTTGTTTTATTATTATTATTATTATTATTATTATTATTGTTCTACATACTATGTACGTACTATTTCTACAATTGCCAACACTACTACAACTAATTATTATTATAGATATAGATTTTCTACTATAACTAAAAATAATTCTTTAATTTTTTAAATATAATGCATATTTATCTTCTAATATTATATTTAAATTAAAATTATTTGAAATCAAATCATATTATTTACCATTTACGTATGTACTACTACTACTACTACTACTACTATTATTATTATTATTATTATTATTATTATTATTGTTCTACATACTATGTACGTACTATAACTACAATTGTCAACACTACTACAACTAATTATTATTATAGATATAGATTCCCTAATATGTAAATAAATTATATTTAATGTATTTTATAATATTTAAATTTTATAAGAGATAAGTTTGAAATAATATATATCTATTAGAACTCTTTAATTATTAGTTTCTATTTTTAAGATAATAAAAATCTTATTTTGTAAAAGGATAATTAATTCAAATTCAAATACTTAATTTTTCAATTCAAAATTTTTATTACAGTATTTTTAACTTTTTGTTAAAATATTTTTTTAATATTGTCTTAAAAATTGCCACATGGCTATTTTAATAACTTGACATCTCATCTTGCTTATGTTTTGCTTATATACATAGAGAGATATAGAAGATAGAAGATTACTAATATTCAAACTTTCCTAAATCTAAGAGGAAAGAATTATTGTTATCATTACCAAACGATAAGAGTTCATTTGGTGACTTGGTCCATGCCCTTCAAAGTTTTAATTTGAAATTTATGTTTGTTTATGTGTCATGATATTTGAACAAAATTTCACTTCTAATTTAATATTTGATTAAATTCCAAAATCTACTAAACATTGGAATTTCGTATCAATTTTCCTTCCTATCGAACACACCCAAAATATAGTCCTTTTGGTGGCACCATCAAGTGTCATGTTGATTTTCTCTAATAATTCAGTCCAATAGACATTTCTTCTTTTATTTTTTAAGACATAAATATCAACCCTTTTGGGAGTAATTACATTGTCTCCTACTTTTTAAATTACTTTACTCTCTCTCTCTATTAATATACATAACATAGCCGACATATACATAGCATTCTGTGTATATGTAGAAATTTTTATAATATATTTAAGGAGTTGAGATTTTTTTAATATTGGAAACATAAATTGTGTATTTGTTTAATTTTTCATTTTTTTTTGGTAGACCAATGGACATTTCAATTCAGTGGGTAGCTATGGTAGTTGGATATATTTATTCTGGTTGGTGACTGATATACATAGGGTTATTTTTTATAAAAATTAAAAGCAAAATTTGAAAATAATTAAATGCAACAGTCAAAAAGTGAGATGGAAAACAGAAGATAGATCTTGAGGTGTTATTCAAATTTCAAATATAATTTTAGGACACCACCAAAGGGTGTGGTGTAGTAGATGTATTCTTTATTGATACGAATCCGAATTAATTGAGCTCCAATGCGAATATCGGACACCGAATGAAAATAAAAAAATAAAAAATATAATTTTAGGAGTAATTGTTAATTTTCAAATAGCTAGTTATTTCTATTATTATTGGACTCGATCGTGACTCTTTAATCTTTATAGCATCACGCGTATTCAAAAGTTTTTAATATCATATAATCACAACATTTGTTCATAAAGGAAAATAGAAATATGTGATTAATAGTACCACGTGAAAAGTCTAATATCTTATTTATAAATGTAAAAGGGTCAAAATTACAAAATATCTGAACAAAAATACACTCGGTTTGTTTTTTGCCTCAAAAATATCCCTTGTTTATTTTTTGGCTCAAAAATACCCTTTAATTTGACAGTTCGCGTCCGCATCCCATTTACGAAAAAGGGACAATTATCCTAAATGGAGCTAAAATGTGGTAAAACAAACAGAGAGATATTTTGCTCCATTTTCCGATTTATAAACTATGATTTGCTCATTTAAAAAGATAGTACTATAAGGATGAGGAAAATTTTAGTAGGGCAGTTGATCAACTAAACTTGCATTTTATTGGTGAGTGTTGATTGTAACCTTACCCCTCCCTAAATCACAAACATCTCACTGTAGTACCTCTCAAAGTGTGACCAATTGTTAATATCATGACTTGGATTTGGTCAAATGACAAATGGAGAAACTTTCAATGCCTCTGTTGAATATTATTTATTTGAATGTTTCTTGGAGATAATACTACTTCAAATAGCCCAAGAAAAAGCTAACAACAACTAATTATCTTCAAGTATTTCTATCGTTCTTTGCTCCTATGTCTTTTGATTCAGCAGAAAATCGTATCCCCCTATGGAGAGAGATCCTAAAATCAACTGCGCTCGTAATGAGATCTCACTCTCTTCATTTCTGCGCCCTTTCGACCCTCTTCCTCTTGCCTATCTTTTTCACTCTCATCGTATATCCTTCTTTCCATCTCGCATTCTTTCATCCTGAATATAATTTCAACAATTCCATGCAACCTCAATTTCATGTTTCCGGTTTGGAAATTATTGTATTTCTCATGCTCACTGTGTTTGTGGTTTTGTTTTTCATCTGTGCCGTAGCCACAATTACATATAGCGCAGTTCAAGCGTTCCACGATAGACCTATCAACCTTGTTTCGTCTATTAAGTCTATCAGAAACTCCTTCTTCCCTCTTCTCTCCACCTTTATCGTGTCTCATATTTCAATCATTATCATTTTCGCGCTTGTCTTAGTCTTTCTACTCCAATATCTTCAATACAATTTGAATCACTTTTGGTTTTTGCTAACTCTCGTGATTGTACTAGTAATACTATGGCTACAGGTGAACTGGTCATTAGCTTGTGAGATAGCAGCGGTTGAATACAAATGTGGATTGGAGACACTAAGGAGAAGCGCGTATTTGGTGAAGGGGATGAGATGGGTAGCTTTCTGGACACATTTGTTTTACGGGCTTGTGATGGGGGCGATGGTGATTGGCACGAACATTGTTTTTGTTCTTTTGGGTGCGGCAAAGGGTGATAGATGGAGGAGTTCTTATGTTATATCGCAAACTGTGCAGTGTACGGTGTTGGGAACTTTGGCAATGAATCAGTTTCTTGTATTGAATGTGGTATTGTACATGTATTGCAAGGACTTGAAAGGCGAAAAATTGTCCTTTGAATACCTATCTTTGCCATTGGATGATGAGAAGAAAAATAACAACATTGTGTAGTAGTACCTGGCGGGATTAGAAAGATGGTGAACTATGTCTGAGCGGGGGCCAGAGGAAACTCTAGTGGAATTCGTTTGTCTGACTTGGGTATAGGGGCGAAAGGACTAATTGAACCGTCCAGTAGCTGGTGCCCTCCGAAGTTTCCCTCAGGACTAACTGAGAGATTGTATGAGCCAAGTGCCTTTGCTTTTGTTTGTTCCTGTTGAATATTGAATAAAAATGTACAGTATTTGTATTGATATTATGTAGTAAAAGACATGGAAGTAGATGTTATATAACGGTTCTATCAAATAAAACATTTATTTTTGTCACGATCCAAAATCTCTAACCACGACTGACACCTAACCATTCACTACTTGCTAGATGAACCTCATGATAATCCAATGAAAACATCAAATTGTCTCAAACAAAACCGCGAACATGGATGAAAGTAAGACCTCAAATCTACGAAAAGTTTAAAACAATTACAATGTCTAACATAGTCTATATAGAATGGGATCGAAGCTGCTCTACAAACCAACGTTGCTAGCGAATTTGACTTTATCTCCATCGTTCTGCCATTCAAGTCCCTGCAATACACAAACAGTGCCATGTTTCCCAGCCTAACCAGTTGAACCGTTCTCTATTAGAAGGCAAGATATCCATAATTTTTACATATCAATACAACAACTATACGGTTTCTATTCAATATTCAACAACAGGATCAAAGAGCAAAACCTTTTGACTACACAATAGCATGATTCTTCTTCTCTTCGTCCAATGGCAGGTATACGTACTCACCGCCAGTTTCCAGCGCCAATTTCTCATCGTTGTTCAACTCCTTGCAGCACATACACAACACCATATTCACTACAAGATACTGATTCATCAATACATATCCAAACACCGAACCCAACACGGTTTGCAGTATCACTGCCAGACTCCTCCACTGATCACCTTTCGCGGCATCCACACTGACTAAAAACATGGAACAACCAACCACCATTAACGCAATCACAAGCCCGTAATACATGAGAATCCCGAAAGCTACCCATCTCTTCCCCTTCACCAAATTCGCGCTTCTCCTTAGTGTCTCGTAACCCTTTTTTGACTCAACTACGGCTATCACATAAGCTAACGACCAGTTCACCTGTAGCCAAATCAGAACTGGCACAAGCACAATCAAACCGAAAATAACCACGAATGATAAGTGATCATTCAAGCCATGTTTGAGTCCGAGGGATTGGAGAATTTGGACTACAAACACCAAAATCAGGGAGAAAATTAGCGTGATTGAAATGAATATGGTTTGAGAAACGATTAAGGTGGAGAGCAGTGGGAAGAAGGAGTTTCTGATAGATTTAATAGACGAAACAAGGTTGATTGGTCTATCGTAGAACGCTTGAACCGCGCTATATGTTGTGGTGCCTACTCCACATATGAAAAACAGGGACAAAAACAGAGTATACACTATGAGTAGTATAATTTCGATGTTTGAAAAATGAGGTCGCGCGAAACTGGTGAAATCATAATCGGGATGAAAGATGGCGAGGTGGAAAGAAGGATATACGATTAGAGAGAACACGATAGGTAAGAGGAAGAGGATTGAAATAGCTTGAAAATGACCAACATGAGATTTGAATATGTTCCTAGTTGATTCAATGATCTCTCTCCATAGGCTAAGGCGATTTTCGGTAGGAAAAGAAGACATTGGAGGTTGATGAAGATGAACCAAAGATGGATGAAAGTGATGAAGATCATCAATTGAAGTAGACATGTTGATGAATGGCTGTTGAACTAGAAAGTGAAGGAAATAGTTGTTTTTGTGGTTCTTATAAACAATGCCTTTTTTTCTTTGACGAACATTTCTTTTTTTTTTTTTGGGTTTCTCCATTCAACGTTGCGTACGTCCATTTGAGTATGACTAATTTGAATTGGTATCCTATAGGTCCATTTTGGATACTTATATTTAAGTCTGACTAATTCAAATTCTTACTGCATAGAAATTATTAGGGGTAGTGCTTTCAGTCAATTTTTTTATTTTCATATTGAAGATTCAAAATCGAGATATCAAGTCAAAGAAGAATCAATCTAATTCACTGCACTACATTCTTTGGTGATCTTTTTTTTTTTTTACTAACTATGAGCTCAAGAAATATCCAATTAAAAAATTTTCAACACGCTTCCAAAATAGTAATAATAATAAGAGAAAATACATAAAGTACCCTCTGAACTTGTCCAACTTTTTCAAAAAAACACCTAAACTATACTTCCGACCTATTACCCTACGAATCTTACTTAAACCGTAGTAAATACACCATTTTGACTTAAATTTTTCCTCTGCGTGTAGGCATGCATACCAGGTGCGTCAATAGTTAAAATTTGACTTGAATTACCAATTAAAACTTGTCACGTGTAAATTATTTGTCAAAAAATTCAAAAATCCCTTCTTCTTCTCTACCGTTTGTTGACTTAAATACACCATTTGTTTATTTCTTTTTTCCTTATCATCCCTACCACCATTTTTTGTTAGTTCTAATCTTGTTGCAACTCTAAATTTCTTCCACATTCATAGTTTATGTCTTCATTTTTTTCTTTCTCTTATCTGATCGCTTTATGTGAGTTTAATAATAGTAGTGCATTTCTTTTCTTGTGTGCCCTAGCTTCATAACTATTGCAATCAAATAATGTTTTTTGTTTTTCAGTTTATATTGCTCAAACAATACTCATTTTATTGAAGTAGGCATTTTAAAAGATACCAATTCTGTAGATTCTTGTTTATAGAATATGATATGCTAATTTTGAGATATTGGGTGTGTTTGGTATGAAGGAAAAATGTTTTCCTAGAAAATGTTTTCTTGAAAAACAGGTTGATTTCTTATTTGTTTTCCTATGTTTGGTCGGTCAATGAAAAGATATTTTTCAAAAAATACAATTAGTATTTAGCTAAAGTGTAAAAATATATTTTAGATTTTTTTTTTTAGGATGTATTCGATATGAAGGAGGAAAAATATTTTTTAGAAAAATAAGTTTTTTTTTACTTACTTAGTGTGTTCGTTATGTAAATTGAATAAGTATATGTTTTCTAAAAGTATTTGTATATATTTTACAAAAATAATGAGAACGAATATGATAAAAAGGGTTGGATAAGCAAAAAAATTTAAATTATTTTAAAAATAAATTAAAAACATTAATTTTTTTTTTAAGAGGGGGTTGGTAGGTGGGGTTGTCAAAATAGTTAGTTAAGGCTGCTAAGAAAATAATTTTGATTTTTTAAAAGATAAATTATTTTTTTTGCGGCGGGGGGCGGGGGGGGGGGGGGTGGGGGGTAGGGGGGGGGGCCGGG